>NW_028259145.1:8181818-8484848 GCF_977971745.1 Zootermopsis nevadensis
AATAAGAAATTGGTACAAAATTTGCAGTGCATATAGAAAACTCGAAAGATGTAGGCGTAGAAGGGACAACACTACTAAAGTGAATATTATGTAAATCGATTTGTGATTTGAATTGGGGTAATCTAACTCAGAGTAGAGAATGATCGATTCTTGTAACAAAATAATGAATTCGTTTTTCAAACATTGCTGGGAAGTTTCTGACAAACTGAGCCTACTATCAGCATCTTAAGAAGGACTCCGTTTCAGGGACTTAGTATATAATTACCAAGCCGATGAATAAATATACTTTGTGGACAATAAAGGTGACGTGTAAATTCAATTAGCTAATATATTCATAGTTTCTCACCTCATATATCTATTCTTAGAGTGCAGTACCAAAAAATAAAAATGATTAACTTCTTATTTTAGCGAAGTTTGATATGGGTCGGTGATAAAACAATTATTCTTGCAAAATTATAAACCCTCTTAAAATTTATAACAGAAAATACTAATTTTAAACTTAATGCACTGCTCTTAACTAAATACAAATTACTTTCGACAAAATTGATAGCACTTGTACACGATTTCAATTACGTCTGTCTAAACGGAGGAAACCGTAAGGAGAAGGTAAGTTACAATAATTAATTAAATAAAAACATTAAAGAGATAAAGCGAAGGGTATGGATTGGTAACTGTAATAGAGGACATTTCTTATTCCGTGACATCCAAATGTTTATTGCTCGCTGAAATATAATTACTTCTGAAAGAAACTCGTATTTTAGAATCGTATAAAAATGCATTTGTCGAAAAGCAAAGTTACATCTGCACCTTTTTATTTACATAAAACATAACTAAAGAACCAAACGTAAAAAATGTAGTGGAATTTGTACAGGAAATTTATTTGCTTTTTAAATTTATAGGTTATATTTTTAAAGATGTGTTGAGACATGTTCTGTAATGGAGTGAAATGAATAGACCTGTAAAATGCGATAATAAAATTCGTGTGTAAGCATCCGAGTTGGAAGGGAAATTTCAACTAAACTCTGTTCTGCATGCTTAGTAAGTGTGATATGCAAATCACTCTGACTGGCTAACTGATGCATTACCATTAACCATGAATTTTATAAAATATTTATATTGAACTTTCTGGTCATCCGAATGGATGATTATATATTTTATTCCCAATTCGTTAGGCGTTATGCCCACAGGGTTCGAACTGATTATAAAACTATACATTTTGTTTTAATATCTTATTTGCTGTATACATTTTTCTTCATTTGTTTCTGGCCCTTTGTTCAGAAACATGGCTGTATAATACCATGGGCAAACCCATAAATTCCGGAGCATTTAAACAATTGAGAATCCTGTAGGATATAAGGCTCCTTTGTGATGTGAATAAAACATGTACATGTAATTCGCTATGCCCTGTAACATTCTGGCTATGTGTTGACTTATCGGAAGAACACAATGCCCCTATTTTCATCCCCGAATATAGAGGCTCTACATTCATCCGCAACACTGTGACATAGACAGAATACTACACGGCAGAGCAACACTGAAGAAAACCGTGTGTGTTTCAGATTACTCATTTACTCTTGACACAAACTTTTCATCTGAACACTTTAATTGTTCACCATAACGATAAGAGGCATGGGATGCAACGACTCTTTACTGATAATTTTAAGTAGGTTATTTGTTACATTTTCAATTGTGTAAAGATAATTGTCTTCTGAGATGTTGCACCATGCAGTCTGCTAGAAGTTTACCGACGTTTTCTAACGTTCTTCCTGTCTCTAAAACGTTGGTAAATTTTCTTCACCACGCTACATCTAAGAAAGCAGCCATCATCATCCTCGCCAACATGGAGATCTGAAATATCACCTTTTAAATTGTACGTGCTAACGGTATTTCAGTTCCGGCACTATAATGCAGGAAAGCTCATAATTTATTGCAGTTTTCTCAACCGGTGGGCCGCGAGATTTTGTCAAGTGCCACGCATGAATTCGGATAGAACAATTTCAATAAATATTAAAAATCAAAATATTAAATAATTTTAATATTACATTATTAGTTTATCCGTAATTGAAAATATTTTAATAATTAGTTAAAGCATAAACTTACATTAATTAGTGGCAATGGTAATAACAATGTAATTTTTATGGTAGTGTTACATCAGTGGGTATGTATGTTCCTCACCTAACTCCTTACCGTAAATGAATTCGTATGGACTTCGTTTATCGACAAAATCCGCTACGATCATAAAGAATCTAAGTTTGTATGAGCAATATTTTGGGTCGCTCAATTTTACTAAAGTTGTGTCATCTGTTGGAATAATTTTCGCCGAAAACAATAATAATTACGAATAGTGCCCTTAAAATAAGGAGATTAGTTACAAGAAACATTAAAACAAAAACTTGCTTAGAAATTGGTGTATTCCGATAAATGTTAGATCCATTTTGAGATTCTATTTTGCAGAAACAAAACTGTACCGCGAGGATCTAAAGGTCAAGTACCACTGATTTAAATGCGCCGTACCTATTAACTCCTCGAAGAGAAAGGCAAAGTTATAATAAACCGAACATAAATTACCGTATTTCCTACAATTTAAGACGCCATTGATTTGAGTAAATAATATATGTTTAGGGAAAAAACAATATACCCATTCTTAGACGCCATCTAATGGAAGACGCACCCACGCCATCAAATGGAAGAACCAAGCTGATTTCAGGAATTTTAAAATAAGTAAAGTGCGTACTAAAATCTAGGAAATATGTAAATATTGTATTAGGGAATTAAATTAACGAAGAGCAAGTTTGGTGGATTACTAACCAAGCGTGGAAGATATTCGAAATGCATTAAAAATTTATAGTCGTCTTTGTGCGTTCTTGCCTGTCAAATGTTTGTTTCCACTTTGTTGCACCAAAACAAACTAACTACAATTATTTTAACAACTGTAACAAGTGTAGTATATAATATGGTTCGGGTTTACTGACGATTTCTACTTGTATTCAACTTTGGCAAATGAATATTCATTGGTGTTGTTAAAATTCAATTCTGCGTGTAATAAATTATTCGTATAACGAATTTAATGCGCTTGAACAAATGTAATGTTCACTTGGACGCAACATATTAACTGGTTAACTAACATATCGTTGTTGCAGGTAATCGCTGAACTCAAGTTTCGGAGAAATGGTTTAGAAAATGAGAATCATTTTTGTTAAACGCAATGCATTCTCTTCTAGTTTGGGTTTGTAAACGCATTTAACCACATTCATTCAATCATTTTGATACTCAAGGCCAAAGTAACTTTATTTTAATAGATCGAAGGTGTTTTCCCAGAGCATAAATTACATATTGTGTGTGTAACGACGTGGAATGATTTAAGTACTTAAATTGTGTTGGATATTAGAGTTATCATTTTCAAACCAAATTATGTCTCTGAGTTGTCGAAGTATATTGTGGAAACCGAGATACGACGTTGATGACATATTAGTCTGAAGACAGATATCTTCAGACTTACCTCCGTAAAAACCTAAAAACCTATGTAATATATTCGTTCAATTATATGTCGGGCAGCCCGTTACTTTACATGCTTCAGATCCCAAACCGTTTAACGGATTTGGTAAAATTTAGCACTAAAATAAATTAAAATTGTTCAGCGAAATTTACTTGAGCTAGATTGGCCTATTCTTCTTCTTATAATTATTATTACTTACTGGGCCACCTAAGAGGCTCCATACCTTGACAAATTGATAGACAATGTCGGACACTGCCGCAGTTATTTTCGTGAAAACGTCAATCGTGTATAGTATATTGAAATTAAACAAATATTTTGTTTTGAATCGTTTAATTCATTTGAAACTTACATTTATTGAATACAGGGTAGTGGTATGAGAAGTAGGATACATATGGCTTTGAAATTATTTGAATAACTCTTGCAAATGTCAAATCTACAGAAGCTTTCCCTTGCGTGGTTCGTTTGTCCACATCATTCACTAGTTCAAGTTTAAAGAATTTCTGAAGGTATGCACGTAAGAGTTCCAAATTTTCGTCACATTTTTATAAATGATTATTTCGTAATTGGTACACATCCATACTTGACCCAGGCTCGTCAGATGCCGCCTGAGTTGTCCGAGCGCGCTTACGTTTCCTATATTCGCGGCAGTACTGCGCATTGGTTTTGGGTCCGGGCCCGACGTTTTCGGTATCATTCTCTTTGGAATTTTGTGCTCTACGCATTCGTACCCGATTTTTGTAATTCTGGTTGTACTTTGCCCTCATATATCGCGACATTTTAAGAAAATCGGGGAATTTTCAAACCTTTTAAAATTCACAGCCTCGTATCTTTTTTAGTTTTTGAGATACACATTTGGAGGCCAGGATGAGTTGTAACATATACACTCCTCTTCAAAACAACATTTGGTTCACTCGGATCGGGTAATTAGTCTCTGAGATATGATCCCGTTTATGGACACGTGTCGAATCCGGAAAGTCGAAAATCGTTGGTTCACTTTGCGCGTGCGCAGTTCGCGACGTCCGGCCGCCACGAATGTCGGAGCGTACTGGCACAAACTTTCATCCTTCCTCTTTAAAACGAGACTAAGATGGCGGAGCTATGTCTATTTTTAGCCGAGTTATTGAAGTTTGAAATTATTTCGACAGAAACTGTCGGTCATTTGGGCGCGATTGCCTCCCCTCACCCGGCATCGATTTTAAAGACGTTTTCACCTCAAAATCCCAGAAACTTCCTTACACCCAAATCTTACCACAAACCGGCGTTGACTCCCCCACAGCTTCAGAAACCTGGCTTTCCTACAGCCTTCTTACTCTGAGTGCTTGCTACTTCGGGGACATTGCCCAACAGGCCTCACCTCTCACCCCCTTGCCCACTTTTACTTAAATTCCTTATCTTTGCTTTTGCTGTGTTTGGAAGCCATTAGACTACAAACTGTAGGGGTTAGAAAACACGGGGCTAGCCATCGACGGACTGCTAGTTGTCACTTGGCCTATTACATAGCTAGACGAAATCCAGAACCTGCAAATCATTGACTAAGTCCGGCTTCCTCCACAAAGGGCTCCCCAAGATTGGAAATACCACCCGTGAAGACAGAAATTTCCCCAGAATTCATTATCACTAGCTGGTCTCACGTATCTCCTCTCTCGTGTCTTGGCTTGCAGGCCTAGACAGGCTCCAGCTTCCAGCGTCCTGGTTGCAACGGTGTGGCCCAGGTTATTGTACAAACACACTGTCACCGCTGTGTGCGCCATGGTAATTGCCAGAACACATTAATGCAACAATATGCACGGAATTCGCTGTTGGGTAAAATTGTTGCAACAACAACCTCGAATCTCATTATTTTAACACAACCTTAAACACCATTCTTGTTTATGATCGCCCGAACAACCTCAACGGCTACGATGTGGGGTGAAAAACGCTCTCGGAATTTCAATGCACTTCAAAAAGGATTCCATTACAGTTTTGTTCTCACCATTATTATACTCGTTATATTCTCTATTTCAAATCAAGTAATTAAAGAATACACTTGGATGTAAATTCTTTCTTATATTTCTAACTCCTTTTTCCCCTCACAATTTTTTCTGTTGTTATTGTGTATCGGTTTGTAAGAGAAAACACGCTGAATGACGTAAATGGATGTTTATTGTTTACAAGGTTTTTTAACCATGGCGTAGTAAATAATATAAATAATATATGACGTCACAACCTTTGGTTCTTAACATCAATATATTGAATATGATTAGTATTCGTTTCTTTCAGTGAATTAATTTTAATCTGTCCTGTTGTGTTGAAGACGAATGCAGATTAGTGTAAGTAATACATAAGTAATATCTTGTTAGAATATATAAGACAGAAATAATATTATTTAAAATAAACTCACTTCGAAGGTAACAAGGAGAAGCAACAAATACTTTAGAAATACCACGTGCACTACGAAACCAGCATCTATTATACAGGTTTTAATAAATATATCTTTAAATATCTAAAAAGTTATAAACGTTTGAATAGAATGAATCGATATAATAAAAAAGATTAGTTTTAATTTAGAAAATGTCGATAGAACATACAAGCGTGCTTCTTTTCATATTTTAAAAAGTATCTTCCTTTGAATGTAGTTATGTGATATTGATTTGGAGACTTCAATCTCTGAAGCCAAGGCTGTCGATATCTGTGTAGATATTAATCAGATCCGGGATTTCAATATAAATTCTGCTTTATCTCCTGCCAGTCATTCACTTCCACTTTAAAGTCTTCGTGTGGATTCCTGTACAAAAAAGCATAAACACTCAATTATACGATGCTACATTCACATTAAGAATTGTATTGGCAAAATCACTTGCGACTACAACGTACATAATTGCCTTCACTTGCCGCAGAGGACTGCCTGAAGCATAAAATTTGTGTATTATAAATACTATTTTAATGCATGTTCGTAAAGCTGACAAGTCGCCTGCTACATAATAAAATCATTTTTCCTCAAGTCCTCCAGGCAACAGTACCTTCAAAGACTAACACGTACATATTCGTCTTAAATTCAGTAATTAATTATTCATTGATTCATTAATTGCTAATTTACTCCATCTCTCCCAAACTTTAATAACCACATTTGTTATGTAGTGACTATTCTCCTGCCTACGATATTATTAACACTACCATAAGTCTATAAAGTACTGCTCGTGTCATTTAAAACCTGGAAACGATGCTCTGAGAGAGGCATTTTGCATTTCTCTGAACACGATATACATATATTTGGCAAATTTGGAAGAACTCAGATAATTTAGGTTGCTCATGTAATATGTTTAAATTGTGTTTCCAATATGGAGACTAGAGACAGACTATATACGTGGAAAATACGGTATCTATAACCCCGTTTGTCTGGATACGACGTACTTCCCACTCCTCGGATTCTACTGTACAGCCAGTGGAATTAAACAAGGGCTTGAACTACGACTACTTCAGACATCCAATAACTGGTGGTGACGGTGATGTATGAATAACAGTTATTAAATCACCGTTGTTAATATGTCCCTGATTGCTACTTGCATTAAGAGATGTGTGAGTAGCAACACCCTATAGTAGATAGTAGGCGACAATAGTCTGTCAAACTTTTGGTCATAAATTCTGCTTCTCTGTACTCGTTTTCTGCTTCAAATTGACCTCTTAACAATGAGATTGAAAAAAAGACTTATTTTCTGTAACGTCCGTTATCGAATCAGACATTTATTAAACGTATTTTGATGATTTTGCGTGTATGATAACTTATAAATCAGTGGAATAAATTCTGATATGGAAGTATTTGAATATAACTCTCCGACTTGTCATCCATCGCTTATACTTGTGTTACATGAATTTTACTACAAAAATTAAATTATATTTCCCCAAGGATAATCTTACATTTTCTACTAAAGTATAAAACGTCTTATTGGCTTTATTGTCAAAATGAAGTACTATGCATATCTGAACTCCCACATGAAGGAAGAGTGTCAGAGAAGCTTGAATTTAATTTAAAATTCTCGTAGTCAGTTGAAAGAGAGAAGGAATAATAATTCAATTTTCTAGCGTGCTTCCCACAGAACAAAGTGCTAGATCAACACACGAAGTAGTTACATATTCATTTCTGATGTAGAATATTTCAATTAAATTTTAGTAAGATTGTTTTATTCTTAGATTATATAAGGAAACTGCTTCCACAAAAGAGGCTATAAAGAGTTTAATAAGGCAGGTCGATAATAAATATCAAGGGGGTTAATATTTGGAAGGAGACAGTTATAGTCTATTTAAAATATTGATATTCGCTGGAAACGCTGAGGAAAATCATGACAACACTCAAGGAAGGCCGTAACTTGGCCGAGTTTAGAACGTGGTATATCTCAAATACAATTTTCTGGAGTTATCGCTGTACCAAACTGTTCGGTAAAATCATAGTTCCATATAAAATATGCAACTGGTATTAAAGCTCAGGCGAGCAGAAGTATGAACTTCAATACTAAAATAATAATAATGATTAACAATGTCATAGTAGTTAGTCTCTATTCATTTATGCTGGGTATTACAAAGGAATATCACGTGTCTAACATTATTGTATTGCTTTCATATGAATGCTAGGGCGATTTCTCTCTCATCGTCCGCCGTACCTTCCTATTTCACAGTAAGTGTTGTCAGATTCATCTTACATTGTCTTTCATACTTCTATGAACATAGAGTGTCAACCAATGTTAACACATTTCCCATTCGCAGTTGGAGACGCAATGTAATTTATTCCTGCACTCAGAACACATGGTTTCGTCGTATCAAATCCAAACATTCGTCTACAAAAAGAAATCACAATTTGAATTACAAACTCACAGTGAAGCAACATTTTAAATTAGTTATACTGAAAACAGGAAAATGTTTATTTACTCAAAATACTTTGATCTGTGAAGAGAGAATATATCAAGAAAAGAGAAAATTAATATAAATATTGCCAGCATCTTCATTTCGAAAAATGTTTCCATAATCTATGAAGACACTTTTAAAGGACTCATGTAATCATAAGCAGCAGATAATGATGTAAAATATTCAATGTTGCACAGTATCAGCCACGTGGTAACCTGTCCATCGTCATAAAAAAAGTGATGTTTGTATTGCTCTCGAGTTGACATAAAGCAAATTTATTTATTAGTCCTTTCACATATTACCCGCATTTAAATGAGTACGAAGTCGACTAAATAGTAAAGTTTGTTTAAAGCTTTTCATGCAAGAGACAGTAAACAAAATACGATTTTAAAACTGTATAAAATGTCACTTTTCAGCATCACTCCTCTACATCAGACTTTATTTACCTGTCTTTTATATTAAGTAGCTTCATTTTATAAAAGAATTGATTACACTGTCTTGATTCAGCCAGTAGAACCGCGTTTGTAAATGCAGACTGAGTCGCGCGAATGTAAATTTGGCATCATAGACTTCGGTGTCCCTGTCGCACGTGGTACAAACGAATATAACTCCTACCTCCTTGGCACTGTTGTAGCTTGGCTGCGTCTTCTGCCGCTTAGTTCTTACACCATTTCCTCTTCACAAAGTAGTCTTCTGGACCGTGACACAGTGTACTGTAACCCAGAAAAATCACAATCAGATCTGTCACAGCTGTCAAAACCTCACATCTCATCGCTCTCTTTGTTTACTTAGAATTGCTTGGTTTTCATTTATCTCTTCCTTTCACCACTTCTTCAATTTGTCCATCTTCTATCCCATACTCTTTCTATGCCTTTCTTTGTATCTTTCGATTTCTTCGCTTTTCTTCTTTTTTCCTTCATCTCATCATCCATCACACATTCGTTTCCTTCCTTCCATTTTATTTTTCGTTCTTACTAACCTTTTATTCAATAGCGTCAAAATTATCTTTTTTCTTCTCTCGTTTTCCCTTTATGTCTATATATCTTTATATTCCTCCATTCTGCCTTTCTCTCTTTCTACGCTTCCTTCTTCAGCTTTCCTTTCTGTTAGGTGTGAATTGAGGCAACTGGCCCCAGACCTACTGTCACAGTAAACGTCTCCATTTGATCGTTTCCTTTCGTTTATTTCTTAGGTCAACGAGTGTCAATACAGGGTTAGTCTAAATGATGTTCCCGATTTGAAAGACACGCTACTCACGTTTAATGAAATTCAGATGCACAAAATTGATACCGATGGAAAGAGAAACTCTCCAAGATTTGTTTCAGTACATCACAGATGTTCAATGTGAACCCCCTTGGTAACTCGGCACACATCCAACCTGTAGTCGAGTTCCTCCCAGACACGTTGCAGCATATCATGATCGATTGCTGCAATGACTGCTGTGATACGCGCTCGCAGATCAAGCAAGGTCTGTGATAAGGGTGGCACGAATACTCTATCTTTGACGAACCCCCACAGAAAAAAATCACAGGGCGTCAGGTCCGGTGAACGTGGAAATCCAGAACACAAAAGCTCCCCTGTCTTCGATGGCAGCCATTTTCTCTCATATCGCTCCTGGCGGCGAACAGTGTTACTACGCGGCCGCGAAGTATACCAACAATAAACTTGGAGAGTTTCTCTTTCGATCGGTACCAATTTTGTGCATCTGAATTTCATTAAACGTGAGTAACATGTGTTTCAAATCTGGAACATCATTTAGACTAGCCGTGTATATTATAAGGGCTGTGGTTACAACAATACCAGCTACAAAACAACAATAGTACTATACGGTGTCTTGTCTATATACTCACATTCATTACCTTCCATTGAAAAACTCTGCTCTGTCAGTTACTTGATAGACTGTACTTCTGGCCAGTTTTCTTTGGATTTCGCAGTTTACTCGCTATTTTACGAAAAAAGAAGGAAAAATATGAAACTTGCTTTCAGTGTAGTAACTGTTATCTTGGATATGTATACCTTTATATTTAAAAATGATTTGCTTCTCTCTCACTTGTAATGATATTCGGACAAGAATTTTATGTCTGTACATTTAATATAATTCTAGCTTGTGTACGTGTGTTAATACCTGTGTATCTCCCCTTAATAAGGTATAATAATTCCAACTATACTAAATCTGGTTTTAAATCCAACAGTTCAGCAGCATGCATTTCAGATTTTATAAGTTAGTCCGCTTCAGGAATGTCCACTAATTTACTAGAACAGTTCTTTCACCTGTTTCCATTTCTATGGAGCTGAGGAAACAGGTCACCGTTTTCAACCATTATAAAGTCTTTCCTGTTTTGGCATGTCTTCTTATATTAATTTAGGGCTCGTGATAAAAATCCTTTAATTGATTTACTGTTTGGTTTAAATCACTGACTGTCATTTAGATAATCTCTTTTTGTTTCTCAACTCTCGGTTTTCTTCACGTTTTGGGCTGATATTATATATTTAGTTACACTCTTCGTTGATATAAATTTTATGTCACAAGTAACTGAACAATGTAAAGGCACGCTCGGATAAACCTATGATGAAGGTATATCATAATCACCGCCTATGTTTATTTAGTTTCACAGAATATTACATAACCCTTCATTCCCAGTTCCATTGAACTATAGAACAATCAGAAACGAAATCGAACATATAAGTTATTAACACAATAAGGCCAAGCTTCTTATACCAATTAATATATTCTTATTTTTGCTACACATTTTTCCCTTATGATATATGTTAGTATAACACAGTTTGTATTTGATTCGTATGTAAATATTACTTGGAATAACTTGTAAATTGAAATATCGAAATTTAAAAGCCAAAACAAATTATTACGCCATATCGCAACACCGATTCTTGGAAATTTTAAATAAAAATTAATTTACACTAATATCTCTTTGTACTGAAGCTTACGACGTTAAAAAGCCGGGCTGGTATAAAGGAAACTTCATGCCAACACGTAACATAAGGAAAACTTTCGTCTTATTTGTGGGAATATGAACAACCGCTCAGTTCATTGAAAAGATGAACATGGTCTATACAAGCTCTTAACTTGTTGGGTCTTTTTCATGCTAAAACTTTCTCCGTCTCATTTATAGTCCTTTCATGTTATGTTGCACTTAAAGTATATATAAACTTAAATGTTCTTCCTTTTCGTGGAATATTTCAAGTAATACAGATGTCAGCAAGCTTGAACGCGTTGAGGGTATGTTTTTATCTCACTGTTACAGTTGTTTCTGACCTCAACCTTATTGCAGAGTGATTTAAAATATATAAATTTCCACAACCTTCGCCTAAAGAGACGTCACTTAGATATGCTTCTCTTGTTAATATATTCAAAGAATATAATAAATTCTGTCTTCTTGGTCGAAACTTTAGAAACCGCGACATTTAGAGATTTTCCTTTGTATACAGTTGGTTCTTCAGGTAAGAGTTGCACATCCACTGGATGTGTATCCTCAGAAAATACAGTGTGCAGAAATGTTGGCGCTTGAGCGCATTATATACTAATAATTTTCTGTTAGTATTCTCGCTTGAACTTTATTTTGTGTGGTATAATTATGAAATCATAATTATACTTTGTTTAATGTTATTTTGTTTGCATTTATTAATTTTTGTTTTGTGTTGTATCTGTTCTTGGTCATTCTGTTGTTGATGTAGCACTAAAAATAATAAATTTAATTGTTATTATTAGCTGCATTGAATTGTCTATAAAAGTGGCACGTAAATAAATAAATAATTTAAATAAATTATTATGCAAACAATTATTTCACTGCTCTGACATCATGTACTCTTCCGCTTACAAACAAAACACGATCCATCAAGCCATCTGATATATGTATATCTTAATTATTGCCAGCCTAACGTCTCGGACATACTAGTGTAAACTATGCTCACTTGTCTTTCACTCTACATAAATTCGCTTCACAGAATACAATTCATTTGTATTTACGTCGGCATGCTCAACACCGTCCTTGTAAGTAGAAAAAATTATTATGCATACTCTTAAAAAGTCTTTTTGATTACTTGGCGACTGTATAAATTGAAGATCTAATAGAACTAAGTGTGGATATGGTTGAAAATTACGGATGATTAGACTGCGACGAAACAAGGGAGAAGATAACCCTACATCAAAACACAACCCTGGCACAGGCCTGAGAGAGCTGGGAGAAATCACTTTATACATAGAAAGTAAAACATTTTACGGATTTAATTGTAGAAATGAAAATAAAGAATTCTTGGAGAGATATCAGGTTCTTATGGCTGCACGTAATAAGATGACATTCTTCTGGGTTGTTGCGCAGTAACGTCTAGTAGACGATAGCTCAAGTTTCAGACGCACAATGCTGATTAAGGCATCAAACACCCCTGAAACGTAAGTGAATTTCTACCAGACTACAAGAGGCAACTACTCAGAAGACAGCGATCTGAAGGAATTCTTATTTGCCAGGACATTCATTATGCTAACAATAAATACGTATTTCAGCCGGAAAAGGAAACGTTAAATAACCATTAACTAAATTTACAAGGTACTTTGAATTGTTTTATGGCAAACATTTACATTCATAGCTTTCAAACGAAAGTATAAAATTACACAGAGGAGTAGAGACAAAAGTGAAAACTATTCTAAAACTCAGCAATTAAATTTGCCAGCTGATGTCAGCAATCGGACGCCACACATTTTTACTTATTTCAGATGACTGTACTGAACCTGATGGTTAAAAGAGGTGATTGATGACTTATTGAACCGTTAACTTGAACTTGAATTTGCTGTGTGCCATACCATAATGACGGTATTGCCCAAACTTAAGAATACAAGTGTTTAAGGTCTCTAGACAATTAAAAAGAAATGTTTCTGCCACACGTAGTCCTTTTCTCTCTTTGGTTTGTGACAGGTGTCGTCAAAATTGTACAAGAATAAGAAACATTTTTTAACAATAAACTTACAACGTAACATTTTATTCAGCTGCATTATATTTCTTATTCAAATTATCCCCAAAATATCTTTTATACCAACGCCATCTTTTCCAGTTAATATATTTTATTATTTATATATTTATTAAGACGTTAATATACTACAATAACTCTATAGCCTCTACATAAATAAATACTGACTTTTTTACAATAACCTCATGCATGAATAAGAAGAATGCTAAATATTTATAATTAATGGACGTAAACTGTAATTAAAAGCGATATTTCAATATAAATAGTTAGAAATAACCATAATGTCGATAAATTATAATGTACTGAATACAACTATCAGATATTTATTTTCATATAAGAGTACAATTATAATACTTTAGAGATTAGCTTAAAACATTGCTCATGGCACGATAAGTGTTTGGCAGTTAGCGAGATGAGTCAACACATACATACAGACTTTTTGGTTTATTTTGGCTGTTGTTCATAAAGAGCCACCCGCGACTGGCGAGCAGCCTGTTGCGAACCCGAAGAGTAGGAATGAAGAAGATACTTAATTTTCTTTATGACTGGACTCGAATCTCCAAATTCCAATGTAATGTGAAAATTAATAATCATTATTTCTTTTTCCTAAATGAATATGATTATCCTAAACTTATTTCTGAATATCAGAATACGGGACAACGCAAATAACCGACACGATAGTATATTTACGGGCTTCTTACATATTTCCTCTAAGTCTTAATTGTGCCATTAGCATCAGCGAAAATAATTAGTTTTCAAGGTTTCTGTTAGTCTAAAATTTTTCTAAAAATTGTCAGTGTTCCTGCACGCCACATTGCACTGGTTAACAGTAAGTCATGGAGTAGGAGTTTGGGTGTAGGTAATAAGATAGCAGTCGTAAATTAATTGTCCAATCAGTGAGTGTAATAAACAAAAGATTTTCTGAGGATGCGATGTAATTGTTTTCGTTTGCACTGTTATAAACAATCTCGAATTAAATTTAAGTGAAATGTATTACAATTTAAGACAAGTTTCTGCTTTTCCTGCACTATTCAATTGTTCCATTTCATAAAACAAACACACCGCTGATGTCTCAAGTGTCCAATGATCGTGAATTGGGACTTTGGGTGTTTTGTAAAACCACGCAGAATTTAAAACCCTAGACGCCTAACTAAAATATAAATAATGGTATTATATATCCTGATAATTTTTACTCGATAATGTAACAACAGCTGGAAAGTGAGACTTAACAGACAGAGCAGTTGAACACACAATATACTTAATATTGTGCTTAAATGCAACCTGTAGGAAAATTCGAATAGGTAAATATTTATCTGACTCATTTTCCATAAAGAACGGTCCAAAACAAGGAGATGCTTTGTCTCCCTTGCTCTTTAACTTTGCGCTAGAATATGCCATTAGGAAAGTCCAAGATAGGCAGGAAGGTTTGCAGTTGAATGGGACACATCGGCTATTGGCATTTGCTGATGATGATAATTTATTGGGGGACGATATAAATACAATAAAGAGGAACGCAGAAGTTTTACTAGAGGCTAGTAAACAGGTGAGGCTAGAAATAAATTCAGAAAAACCTAAGTACATGTTAGTATCTCGTCAGTAGACAGGCAGGCGGGCAAAATTATCTTAGGGTGACTAATAAATCCTACGAAAGTGTGACAAATTTAAAATATTTGAACACAATAGTGACGAATCAAAATTTTATTCATTAGAAAGTCAGGACGAGACTAAATTATATAAATGCTTGCTACTTCTTACATCAAAATATTTTGTCTTCCCGCCTGATTTATAAGAACCTGATGATTAAAATATACAAAACGATAATTTCGCCTATTGTTTTGTATGGGTGGGAAACATCTTCTCTCAATCTGAGGGAATATCACAGATTGAAGGTGTTTGAGATGGGACATGGAGAATACTGCATAATGACGAACTTAAAAATTTGTACCCTTCCCCCAGTATTGTCAGGGTGATTAAGTCAAGAAGAATGAGATGGGCGGGGCATGTAGCGCGCATGAATGGGACAAGAGGTGTACCCCGGGTATTGGTTGGGAAACCTGAGGGAAAGAGACCGCTGGAGAGACCTAGACGTAGATGGGAAGATAATGTCAGGCGGGATCTATGGGAGATAGGAGTTGAAGGAGACTGGATTTTGTTGGCGCAGGACACGGTCTGGTGGAGGGCTTTGGTTAGTTCGGTGATGAACCTTCGGGCTCCGTAAGCCATCCAGTTAGATAGTTATTTGCGAACGTATTAATTAATATACCTCATCTTTTGTAAGGTTATGAAACTGGATCACTCACATTAAGGGAATTAGCCGAGAGAGCAGTAGACGATTTTTCCTTCATCCTCTGCATCCACACCGCCTTCGGGTATCGGGGTCCTTTCCCGGGGGTAAAGCGCGGCCGGGGCGTGACGCTAACAACTCTCTCCCGTCCATTACCGAAGTTGAGAATGATTTCGAGCTATAACTAATCTCCCCCAAGCGCCTACATGGCTTTACTTTACACATTATGAAAAAAGGCACAGATTGCTGGTGCTTGAGAGTAGACTGCTAAGAATGTATGAACCTAGTAGAATTTACGTCACAAAAGGTTAAATAAAATGACATCATTAGAAGCTTAATAATGGGTACCTCTTACCAAATAGTTTCAGGATGATCATATCAAGGAAGAAGAATATGGAGACACGTAAATTTCATAGAGAAGTTGAAAAATGCGTTTCAAAGAAACAGAAACCACTGGAAGACAATGAGTAGTTGGGAGGAGGCTATTAAAATGGATCTTGAGGAAGAAGGTTAGGAGATATGTATTAAATTTTAAAGAATCGTAATAGCAACGGGTTGTGGGCTGTTGTAAATACGGTAACGAACATTCGGGTTTTATAAGAGACGAGAAATATCAGGATTTGTTGACAATCTATGTACTTCATTCAGAAGGACTCAGCTACATACATTTAGTTATGTCTTCTAGTGAGGTTACATTGTATTGAATACAAGATGACATAATAGTAACAACTGGTCAGTGTATAAATCTTTAGAATGGTCGGAGCCTATATTAAACACTATTACAGGCACAGGTAGCAAATCTGTTTATGTAATTTCGAAGGCACCTAAGTTATGCTAGGATGTGAGACAAAATTTAAAATTCAACTGATAATGAATTTTGTAATGAAAAAAAAAATATTTCGAAACCGTGGATCATGATCGGATTCCGTGGTGTATTTATCAGCATTAAATCATTTACTTGGTCGAATGACTTCGATGCAACTATGAATGGTGCAGAATCAGAGAAGAAAGCGGATTAAGTGTTTGACAGCCCAGGGACTCGCGTACCTTACAACATGTACATTTATTTGTAGGAATTTTCTCTCCTCATGTTTTTTGTCCAGTTTACTTTGTGCACATTTTCATTTGAGACCGACGACAATGAAGAAGGAATTTATAAAGTTTTCGGATGTTACCAAATCGTTAAAATTGTAATAACTGAAATCACTTATTCGTAAAAAACCATGAATTTATACATCTAATACTTTACTGGGAGTGCATATATTCTCAAAGGAACGGTGTTCTAGCACGATCTTTCGTTTAGCCGTAACCCACATAGGGTGATGCTCGTATCTTAGTGTAAAATTTTAATAACTTCAACATTTTCCCTTTTCTATTCACAGAACGCGTAGATCCAATAAGGATAAACTTCTGCATTTCAAATTTTCGCGAAACTTCGTGGAAATCCGTAGCATGTCGTGGTAAAGGGGGCGTGGCAATATTTCTCCGGCAGTCGGGCAGGGTTGGCCTCTTCTAGAACGCAGTAGCACAACGTCCGTGTCTCGTAGTGTCACGCGTCGGGTGCAGTTTCTCGACAGTTTCTGTACTGAAGATCCTTAATTCCGCGTCAACTTTCCAGCATTACATGATTACCAAAAAAAAGACAGTATGTGTGTTAAGCAGTTTTGAAAGGGACTAAAACCTACTGTTCGTTTGACATACCTTTTAATGTAAAGTGAGAACATTACCCACAATGCTCCAGCCACGCCCTCATAATTCAAACTAACAACTAACATTCCAAAAACAATTACTGTACAAAAACGTGAACAAAGTATCTTCCCGTCTTTATCAAATTTGATACTTAACGTATTAACAACAATTTACTGCATGCATATATATGTGTGGTGATTTGTGTGCGTGTGTTTAATTCCATGTTACATGTTGAAAATCAGACAATAAGAGATTTGCTGGTCTTATTTTGAAGATACTTTAAATTTAGATCTATCTCTTAATACGTGAACTTTTTTCTGAAGAAATTATTGATCTGAGTTCCAAGAAACTTCCGACATGAGTGACCTACACAGGTGGTAAGTGTGAAAGTAACATGAGATAGTGAAAGTATACAACAACTTAAAGTCGTGCACACACAAACTATGAAATATATTCATGGAAATCTTATGCAAGAGAATCCACTGCCATAAATGAATAACTACCGTATGTCAGATATATAATATATTTTAATTCAACCCTTTCTTAGAATTTCACGATATTTAAACTAATATATTTCTGAAGTTTGAATCAATTTTTGATGCTACTTCTTTGGGGAACACTGAAATATAAATCCAAAACCTTTTCAGTTGCATTCTATGTTGTGAATTTGTAACAAATTTAACCATCAAGTGTAATTGGTAAAATATCTAAGAGCAAAGACAGACGAATATCGAAACTAAACTGTCTTTCGGTAGTACATTTGTGTATTATCCGGAGGATAACTAATATATATCGTCATAATCTCCGCGTTATTGTGTTTACCATCAGAAATAACCATAACAAAAATTATTTCCACAGAGCTTGTAATATTAACTTACGTACAATATTAAAATACTAGTCCTAAGCACATTTTAAAAGACTTGCTCCCTTGTTTTCCAAAATACGTAGTATAGTATCGATAAATATCATTCAAATATATTTATAATAAACTTAGCGCCTTTATATTCTAATGTTCGCAGTTTAACAGCTAATCAATAATTACCGATTATTCTTACATGCAATCTAAAATTAAGTAACAGGCCTACATCTGCAACTTGTAATCTCTACGTCTAAATCCACATTATGTGTCTATAACAATTATTATAGACGCATAAGGTTATAGTTATGTCTCGTACTAATATGAGTAAAAATATTTACGGAGGAAATTTCTTTATACATGTTCCATTTATCTGTTTTAAGATAATCGCGCCATTGTTTGAGGTTGTACCTTTTTTATTTTCATGATGTTACCGATAACGTATGAACAAACACTCAAAGTTAATATAAGTGCGTGACACATTATCGTTATGTTAACAGAGATACGCATTTAATTAAATATTTACAAGCATCAAAGCAAATAATTTATGACTACTGTTAGGATAATACTCTGAAAACAAATAGTATATTGTATGACGTAACCGCATAAATTACATCTTGCATTACGTAAAGAAGACAAACTAGCAGCTTACTATTTTTTCAAACATTCTAAATAGAACGGTTCAATTATGATTCTTATATTCACGTAAATTAGAACATTATAATTTCTACTATAATTATTTAAGTAGTTATTCTGGATTAAATAAAACCAACACGAGTTTCTTTACAGAAAGGAAGTAATGATTATTATTACCTATTGGGAACTGTTAACTGTATATATTTGTTGGAGTAACAAGTACAAATAGGAAAGGAATGTATTATGGTCATATCTAGGGGAGTAAATTTTAAAATTGTAATCGAAAACAGACAAGTTCTTTAAATATCCGGTTATTTCCCACATTACACATATTAATGAAGTATTTTGTAATCTATTCTTAACTCACATAGCTTGACTGAAAGAACTGAGATATAAAAAATGTAGTTGGTGGTTGTTTTTGCCCATTTATTAAATCATAAACAAACTATAATTACTACGAAATAGAATCCTTTCAGTAAAATTACATTGTTTCATTGTTTCCTATGTCTCAAAATTACATCATTTGAAGTATTTTATCTTTTGAACAGACTCAATTCCTATTTATTAACAATTTAATATCTTATATAATTTTATATGAATCCCTCATCTCGAACTTGTAAATGGCCACTATAAAGCAAATTGTCAATAAGATTGGTAAATTACAGTTGAAATATAAATTGATTTCATGATATGAGATAAACAAAGAAAGCGAGTCAATGTAGACGGATTCAAACAGTAACCAACGCTTAGATACAAACTGTGAGAGAACACGTCATTTTGCACGTAGTTTTGATTATTTTAAGGGTTGCTCCATGCACCATTACAAAGGAAACCATGTTACTGTGTATTACCCTACGCCTACAAGAAGTAGATGAATTATTCGCTTTAAGCAATTACACACCAGCATAAAGAGGGATAACAATAATGTATCGAACTTGACTTGTGTCAGTTATCGCCACAGACGATTAAATATCGCGAATCTTTATATTTTCAACGCGAGAATGTAAAATGATAAGCTATAAAAAAGGCAGCAAACGAATTATAAAATTGTTTCAATGTCACTTTTCTATTTCTGCAGCTAAGAAATGACAAATATTTCTTCCTCGTTCCTCCTTTATTGACTCAGATGATAAATCGATGTTCCATTAGGTTTTTGCAATGAAAGAAACTCATTGGAACGGCAGAGGGTTTGTTATGTGGACGGTCTACTCGGCTACGCGTTAGAGCAAATAACGACTGGTGCCAGTGAAAGCGTACGACGTGTGGTTTTATGAGTGTGAAACCTGGTAAACACGTTAAGAGAAGAATACGTCTTAAGGGTGTTTTAGAATAGGAAGCCAAGAAGAATATATGCACCTAACTGTGATGAGGAAAGAGTTGGATGGAGGAAATTTCGTTGTGATTTAGCAGTAGACTCCCGATTATAGATTTATCTTAATTCGTTAAATAATGTGTAATTATTGCTTTTATTAGTTTTCTAAACGTTCTAACATTACAACATAAATTAATTTTCAGTTTCCTATTAAATCAGATAGACCCACGGTAAATCACTCATGTATAATCGGTAGTATACCGTAAGCTTAATTTTCACTATTTATCAATTATTATTAGCGTGATCCAATCAAGGTTAATATCATCGGTGGGTCACATAGCAAACATGGGGTGATTAGCTATAATCGTGTATAAAATATTGATGGGCAAAATTGAATCGGTAGATTTCTCCGTAGGTGAAAGAATAATAAGACTGGTTTTGGATAAATACTAACACACTGTGACGGTCGGGAATAGATCAAATTGGCTTAGGGCGTAATTCCTGTGAGGTTGCAGTGAGTAGTGTAACAAACCTTCTTGTTAACCAAAAGTTGAGGAATCTCTTAGACTAGCTGTTCGTATCTCAAGAATTAAAAAGAGTAATAAACTCTTCTCTATGAATTTTGATGCTTAAAATGCATTCAATCAGCTATACAAGGAACTAGACATCTTGCAAAATCACATGATTCTACGAAATTAACTTTAAAGAAAACTGAAGTAATATGGTTGCAAACAAACAAGATTCCAGGACTCAGAGGAAAATAAATATGGTAGTTACAGTTGCCAACGTGCAGTAAAAACTTGGTTGGTGTACTTTTAAAAGCAATGCATACACCCTCAGTTATTACCATTGTATCAATGGCGCAATTCTGTACAAAAGTAGACTAACGTGGCTTACTAATGACCAATTAAATATATATGCAGTATAAGTTAAAAAAACTGAATATCAAATAAAAAATTAAATAATTTTGTATTTAATAATGTTTCAGCAAACGTTTCAGACTATGACATCAGCTTTTATATCCATGAACACAAATATAAAATAATATAACTTATTTTACATATATGACATATTTCTTCCAATATCGGGGATAGTAAATATTAGAAGAAATTAAGAGGGACACATTTGATAGAAGCGAAATTACCGGCAAATAATTTATTCCTAGTCACCAGATCCTACTTTTTATTATTTTCCTATATGAATGATATAGTCCCCTACGCTTCGAATCGCGATGAAGGTGTCCATGATACGAAGGAACTTGGACTATCCGAAAGTGGCCATGAATTGCATGACTGCAAGTATCGTGTTCAAGGTTAATTTATTGCCGCTCCTAAATAATGAGGAATGAAAGACGTTATATTAAACTTGATCTAAAACTGACTACATTATCTATAAATGGGCCAATATCACTAATCTTTTTTTTAACCTACGCCAGACTTAAGCCTCTCAGCCATTAGTTTATTTCTGGCAGCCCAATACAGATTTGAAACGGCGATAAAAATATTACTAATCTACTGTACAGATACGAATAAGTCGAATGCTCCGTTCAGCGAGAATTGTGGTTGTGTACGGAAAACGGTCAAAAGGCAACGCCCTTTTCTTTGCAGCTAAATTGAAGAAGAGCCTTTTTATGTATTTTCAATACTTCAAATATAAAATCGTACATGCTGTATGCATTGCTTACCACTTCACCTTTTTTCCTATAGTTAAAACACTGAATAACTAATTTGTATTTGTTTATTCAATACTATATTTTCTAAGACGGTTGCCAACTTAAAATATCCTAAGGAGTTCCTATAGGCAGTAAACAAACACAAATGTCTTAAATAGTTTTTGGAATGTTTAATATGTGTTGCAACACAGACGTAAACAAATAATTTAAAGAACTGACAGATTTTCGGTTTTAGTTTCAAGTATAACACAAAACATAAGAATAAAATTCTTCGACAGGGACTTGAGCGGAAATAGTGCGTAATTACTGTATAAAATGAGGAATTATTTTTATAAAATAAAATATGGAATGGTGCATAAATCCGGTAGTTCCTTATTTATTTACGGCATTGGGCTATTCTAAATTAATTGTTTTATAAGTACCCATTTATTTCCTTTCTAATTTATTCACACGCAGTTGTCACAGTAAAAAACTCCAACTAATATCCACCTTATTAATAGCAACTCCATTAGTTTTCAAGTGAGGAAATTCATGTATTGTTTATTAGTCCTTAAAACAATTATAAGTATAAGCGTTCCCAGACAAATTCTCAACTGATCCACTTCGTGGATGTTATTACCGTGATATAATGCCAAAATATGTATCATTAAATTTCCGGCAACCACTTGACAAAAAGTGTAAAAGGAAACAACTGACCAACGCGAAAGGAACGTGATAAAGGAAAAGTTTAGTCGTATTTTTGGTCTCTCTAGAGACGTGTGAATCCCAAGAGCTATATTTGAGATCAAATCTACACTCACCCAGAAGTCCTGTTGTAAGCCGAACCCATGAACGGCTGGGGAGCAGGGTATGGTGTAGTAACCCATACAATGGAATTGCCAGCATACGTATTCAAAGTACAAACCTGCCCTGAACAGCCGCCTCCTGAAATATTCAATAGATAAGAAGGAATTACAGTAACTTAAAATTTAACACGACGTAAAACAGTTCACCGTAAATGCATAAATGTTTGTATCTTAATTGAACTTACCATTAACGTTTTGATACGTAACTACAGACAAGAAAGTGAATGAAGTTTAAAAAAAGAATAATATGACAGAATTCTGAAGTTCTTCGTCACCCGCACAACTAGCTTCATGTAGCAGAGTCCATCTCGAGAAACTAATAGTCATTTTTTACAAAATAGATGTATAACCATATTCAATGAAAGAAACAAGAACTTAATAATAAACTAAAGTATTATATACGTCAGATTTGGCACATGGTGAGTTGGAGTATTTTTGTAGGTTCTCAAAATGACCACCGTTAGTTTCGTGGCACAGTTACCAGTGGTGAGCAACTGACAAGCGGCCACCAAAGTATATATGTGTACATATTATTGGTGTCATCTGTACATACAGTGTTCATAAAATCCCTCAATGGTTCTTCTCCTGAGCTAGCTGAATCCAATACACAACTTACCGCAGTATTAAGTATAAATTTTAAAACTATCATCGCATCTCGTCTAGGTCTTCGTTTGAAAGTGGAATTTTTCATCCCTCCCTCACGTTCTGAATTTTCTGCTTATCTTATTCTGCATAATTTCATAAACCTAAATGTTTAAATGTCTCCATGCCTAATGTTAATGTTTATAATGGTCATCCATATGGTCGGTTACCTTTTAAATTACTGCAGGAGGTTTCTTGCCTGAGCATGCTTGACTTGATGACGTAGAACTATTAGTTTACAGCAGTTTCCCTATTAAATATATTTGGGACTTCACAACCGACAAGACTGTAATAGCATGGCCCTGTAACGGACTTTATTGTAATGCTTAACAGTGAATTTTTTCTGCCAAAGATATTGGCGGATTGCGGTTAGACGGGATGGCGATTTACTGGAGATTTCTCTCGGAAATACATAAGACATTTCTTCATCTTGACCTTTGTGGACAATGCGAGAGTCTACAGAGGGGTTCTGTATCAGAGGTTGACTGTATAATAGACACAATCGCTTCCTTTGAGACACGTCAAAATTAACAGTTATTCAACAGTAATTTTATCGATTCTGCATTACTTCAGCAGTTGATATGGTAGCGGGGAACAACTAAACTATATTAGAAAGTGGTTAAAACATGACAGCGCTGATGTCAGTGTCTGGCAATTAATAGCATAATAAAGCTGCTATTTTCATTTCTCGCTAAATAACCACTCACGATGCTCGCGAAATACCACAGGTCCTTTCTGATCTCTTTTACTGAATACAGAAATGTTGTCTCTACATTTTAGACCTTCGAACTTGGCTATCGCTACCTTGTACCCGGTAATCAACTTCTTGCTGCTTTCTCTCCACAGGGGTTGAGTGCTTTGAAATTCGTTGTAAACTTCAGCTAAATTGTTCACTCGCGTTTTCGAAATACAAATATCTTTGATACTTTCCACTATACAGACCCCAGTAACACATCTGTTCAACCACTACTAATCTAGACGTGTCTGGTAATAATCTCAGTTCATTTGAAAGCATAATATTATCGCCGCTGAAGATATGAATGACGAAAGCATTTGACACCATTTAAACTTTGTCAGCCTAGTCGTAGCTTGATGATGAAATGATACGAAATTTAATTACAGCGGTAATTAGCGTGGTTGATGCTGGTTATAATGAGTGAGATATAGGAATGAATAGATGGAATGAAGTTGAGAAAATGGCAGAACCCCGAGAAACTCTACCATGACTCAGTTTCGTTACTCACGTTGATAACTGCTATGTTTTGTTGGATCATTAGGCAGCAGATATCAACATTGACTTTAAACAGATATCAGTTCAGGCGTTAGTTTTCCAAACTTCCCATGAAAGAGTTTGGGGAAATTGTAGAAGAAAACTACGGGATTTATTTGTGGTCTAAACATCGACTGTAAAATCGTTTTAAAATAAAAATATGTAAATGACTTACTAGAAAACAAAAGATATTTAATGTGATTTCAGGTTCTCACGCCTGAGGTCTCTATCATCCATACATTCCTTCTGATAATGGAAGCAGCACGCGCTCTTAAAATTTCGGCAAAATTCTACCACACTACACGACGTGACAACCAAAAGACAGTAAAATTTAAAACATTTTTTATCTCAGATATACCAAAAGAAAAATTAGCGTTTAATGACTTTGGACGAGAATTAAATCCAAGAAAGAGTACATTTTTCAGAACATCAGAGTCGCTCATTTGATGAATAAATGCCCAACTTTTAATGGAATGTTAATTTCACAAGTATCTGTCATGTGTTCTTATTCTATGCCAGATTGATGTACTCGACAAAATGACACTCTATTTAAAAGATATATTTTAATATTGCCAACCCATCAATTTATAAGTCTTTATGTCAAGTTTTTCGACCGAAATTGTCACTACATTTCTTTTCCCTTTCACGCATGCCGCACGCCCCGATGATATAAAAATCCAGACATCTTCTTCCATGCTTTTAGGTAGTTGTAGACAGGCTCATAATTAATTAATAGTGGATTCTTTCCTAGCGGTAAAGTCAGCGACATGTAACTAACAAAGCACATAAATCCAGTGCCGAGTTGAAGAATTTGTGGAACTATGCCTCCTCTCGCCCCATAATCATTATGAGGTTATGCCTAAGCACAGGGGCAAATATACTTTACCAATATTACAATAAAGGTGTCAGAAACGAATAAATATAGAAAATGAAATAAACATCTAAAATTAAGAAATTTATTTGAATAAAAGCGGTTTTATATTATAAAAGCTGTTATCTCGAAAGTGCACTATGGAGATGTTCATATTTTTATAGTTGTAATATAAGTTGTCAGATTTCTTACATTATTATACGAGTCTTATTAACAAGAATATAAGCGTGGCATTAACAATGCTCATTAAATTGCGTACATCTTGCAGAATATGATTTCACGTGACAAGTGCGTGACACGAGTAATGTGCTGACCGATAACCCAAGTGACGTGCTAAGTTCAACTGCACGCCACTGTAACATGTTTCACTTCTGATAAATCGTTACACAGTAATCCTTTTATCCACATTATTCTTATCATAGTGCAATATTACTACTATAGAAAAATTAGGACTTTATTTAAAAATTAAATTTTTTTAATAATAATTATTGTTAGTTCAGTTACCATTATTATAATAACAGTTATTTATATTATTAACATTTGTTATTGTGTTGTATCTGTAATTGGCCTCCTGGTTGTGGATACAGCACACTAATAATAAATAATTGAATCATCATCATCTTATATGTCTAGGATAATTCTGGCGTGTGTTCAAACTCTTGTGCAGAGCATAGCATTACAATGTCTCATGAAAGATACGAGATTCTATTATATTTATAGACATGAGATTTCAGATTTTCAAGATGAAGTGATTTAAGATTGTGACTTCTGCATTGGCTGAGTCGTGTGTGTTTGAAAGATTGATACTCAAACTTGAAGATGAAAGTAGCGTGTTATTCCGTAACGTTTGTATACACAAAAGTGAACACGAAATTTACTCTTCAGCAGTCGATTAACACTTTAAAGACTGTGTCTAATCTTCGAATAATTTCCCGCTACGGAGACATTTCTTGTCCAGCCCGTTCACACGGTGTCAACTTGTGATTTATTTCTGTGGGCCTAGATGAAAAGCAAAGTGTTTGAAACATGAGCGGCCAAATTTAATAACCCGAAACGGAGAAGTTATAAAGAAATCAATGACATAACACCGGCAATGTTACTGCGTGCAACGTAAAATATTATGAAACGAGTACATCAGTGCATCGGTCTTGATGAACGACATTTGACGGGTGTTATTTTAAGCTGAAACTTTGTTATAGTGTTCCTCAATAATGGCAACCACTTATCTCTCAAAAATTACGACTGTACGCCGGCCCACTCTGTACATACCGAATTTCAGTCTGAACATATGAAGGAAAAAAACTACGCGATACTTGAGCACAGATAAAAGAATAATATAAACAAGACTGAAACGTGTACTCTGTTGAACACACTAAAGTTCCAACATGTCCTTCGTAGTAGGATTCAAGGTTCTCATGGCGGAGAGTCTTCTCGGCTGCAGAGCCGTGTGCTGTGGTAAATGTTAACCAACCTTCAGACCTGTTTGCTGTATCTATCATTTGGACAATGGGTCTCCTGATGATGTAAGCAGCAAACGCCTCTGAAACGTGGGTAAACAGAATACATGGCACTATAACAGAGAAGACAGTCATCTTCATGTCTTTCCTTCCTTTCTTCATTATTTTCCGTTATTTAATTATATTCTTTAACTTGAATAACTTTAGTATATTTTATATTATATGACTGATGTATAATCAGAAAACTAATTATTTTACCAGACACTCATCCAGATAATAAAGTGGTAATGGCAGATATAGATCTATATATAATGCCTTCAAAGAGACGGCCATATTGTCTGTGAATTTTATTTATATTCCTGATGTGTAAGCGATTCACAATATAAATCTAAAACAGTGAAGCTACACTAGATAACAAAATTTTGAGCTAACGTTTGAATGACAGATTCATGATTTCTCTTTCAGAGTAGAGGAAACTCCTTTAAAGTAGATGTGTGGATACAATTTCATGAAGCGATAAATGAGAGTAGTTCGAAAATTACGACACACATGATCTACCTCCACTGTGTGTAAATCTCCAGTATAACTGCGCCTACGATAGCCTTCTCTTCAGAGCAATGCATCTTCTTGTTGTACAGAATGTGTTTCGATGCCAAATAACTTTCTACGTAGATTCTTATCACATTCTAATTAAAAACTGCGATGCCAATACTAAATACATTGAGTAGTCCAGCGATGCGCGAATATAAATTCAAGGATAAATTTGATAACGGATGATGACAAAACTTATTTTTAAACGCATGTCTATCGATGATCGATGTGTTTGCATGTAACAAAAATGAACTAATTATCTGATAACAACTAGGCATATATACTTTCCGAAAACTGTTTCAGGTCATTCTAGAATGACAATTAATATAACTACTGTACACTCTTCTGAGTAAACTACTGTCAAATGCTTCAATAAACTACAGACAAGTGTATTCAATACATTACTTAGTTGAAAAAATTCCTTTTGTAGTTCAAATATATAGTCATTCCTCCTGCTTTGAGAACTATCCATGTGATCAAAATTCCGTACTAGGGCTTACAGTGGTTAGTTAACAGTTTGGAGACAGACATTTTACGTTTATAACTGGCCAGCGGTGCATCAACTAGGGTAACGCATTAAACGTGGCATATGTTGTTTAGATATATGCGATCGAAATAATAATTTTTGTCACTCACAATTCACGCATTTCTAGTGTTCTAGATTAACATTCGTACACAGGCTCTCCCGGCAGAAAATGTATACCATAGTTCATAACCGATCAAGATAATTGCATAATATCAAGTGATTAAAATATTCTTAGTTTGTCATTTTTAACTTATTCACTTTACTGTCCATATTGCTTTATTCATGTGCTTTTGGAACACATTTAAACGGTCATTAGCAAAATATACATTTCAAGTGATTGTCCTTGTACTTTAAGTCGAAGGAAGGCGGATCAGGTTTAACGCTTTCAGAATTTCACTAAGTTCTATACAGTTAACATAAAACTGAATCGTATTTAATCAATATCTTCCGAAGGTATGGATTGTTTTCATCTTGTATTCTAAAAACTTCATCTTTTATTAGCATATGTTTATGATTTGAAAATATCTATATATTCTTAATTGGATAGCCATAGCAGAGACTTTTTTAGAAATACGGCCGGTATTTACTAATGACAGCCGCAAGAAAAAGGGTACAAAGGGTGATCTACCCTCACGATAGAGCTTGAAGAACACCTGGAAATGAAGACAGCTCAAATATAACAAATACATAGGCCTAGTGGTTGATGCATCACAAATAACACATAATCTTACCGACACATAAAACTAGTTAATCTGAATATTCATAAGTTACATATTTTAAATCGAGTTTATATGATGTGTCGTTGCTGTGACATGTAAGGTTCTCTTACACTTATACCTAGTGAATATCATAACCTACTCTGTTTTGCATTTTGGATGACATTCCGTACATAATAAAGCAGGAGTTGTGTTAAGTGGCTTGAGAACCATAATACTGTGTCACTTAGCGAACAAGGGATGTGCTCGAGTAAGTGCGGTAGGTTAGGAGAATGTTACCTTAGAAACGTTGGAGGGGAGAGACAGGGGAATCAAACCGAGAGGTGAGAATTATCTCGACAAGGTTTAGCATTTAGATTCAGACGCACTGCGACACTGCATAGTCGGCTGCAGAGGAAACTTGATCTGAAATGACAGTTCCAGTGACTTGTGTTAGAGAAATTGAAGTACGTTTGCCAAGCAAAATGTTAACCTCAAACCTATGGCACCCTTCCGGTTGGATTAGTAGCAGGCGAAATTGCTCTGAGGCAGTCTTTTTTCGCAGTTATTGTCTTTATCTTCAATGTTATTCCAAAATATTCTCAGTGCTTAACTTTATTTAAAGTACCTCCACAGCAGTTAGAAATACAAGCAGATTTTAGTCAGGAACTATGATGCGAAGTTACCAATTGAGAGACGCAGGCGTCAAAGTTATGGTATCATTGAAATAAATCTCAAATAAATATGGCCTGTTGATTTGTATGGATGCGAAACACGGTCTCTCACTCTAAGGGAGAAACATCGATTGCAGGTGTTTGAGATTAGGGTGTTGAGGAGGATATTTGGGCCTAGGAGAGAAGACGATGGGGCATGGAGAAAACTGCATAATGATGAGCTTAAAAATCGGTATTCCCCCCCCCCCCCCCCCCCCCCCCCCAATATTGTCAGGGTTATGTAGCGCGCATGGATGGGACAAGAGGTATGCACCGGGTATTGGTTGGGAAGCCTGAGGGGAAGAGACGGCTGGGGAGACCTAGACGTAGATGGTAGGATAATGTGAGGCGGGATCTATGGGAGATAGGAGTTAAAGGAGACTGGATTTTGTTGGCCCAGGACAGAGTCCGGTGGGGAGCTTTGGTTAATTCTGTGATAAACCTTCGTGTTCGTAAAACCATCTAGTTAGTTAGTTACTTAGTCAGTTAAATACGGCGTGGGTTAAAATAAACTGCTTGAGTATAAGGCCCAACGGAATGCTCTTAGATACACGGTATTTTATCATTAACCTCAATAACTAATGTCGATTTTTTATAAGTTATACTAATATAACATTTAGTTAATTCCGTGACCTCCACACACACTAGTATCAATAGTTTTAGTCATGAACTACTGTCGTCTCCTATTGTATTAATATTTACATCAGAAGGTGTTGTGAAATAACATATATTTTGTAAACTCTGTAGATTACAAAATGTTCTGCTTCGTGTGAGCCGCGATCCCTCATAAGTCTCTTCTGGCTCCCAGAAGAGATGTGTCGTCCGGGGTTAAGTTTTAGAGGTATGTCTATTTCTCATGGTCTTTACAGGCGGGACTGGAGATTAATTTATGTTTCAACTGCACATCATTTATATCAATTGAAAGACATTTATTGCAATTAATCTGATAGTTTATTCCCTGCCCCATTAAAGTAAAACGTTTTGGTGCGCTAGAATAATCATAAGTTCTAAAGTGGCGTGTTGCCGACATATCTAAGCGATTAATAACTTCGCCATGTCACACTTTCCGCTGTTGCAATTGAAAGAATTTTGGTAACAATTAGCATTTTTCTCACTTAGTAACTTATAACTAACTAACTAACTAGATGGCTTTACGAACACGAAGGTTTATCACAGAATTAACCAAAGCTCCCCACCGGACCCTATCCTGGGCCAACAAAATCCAGTCTCCTTTAACTCCTATCTCCCATAGATCCCGCCTCACATTATCCTACCATCTACGTCTAGGTCTCCCCAGCGGTCTCTTCCCCTCAGGCTTCCCAACCAATACCCGGTGCACACCTCTTGTCCCATCCATGCGCGCTACATGACCCTGACAATATTGGGGGGGGGGGGGGGGAGTACCGATTTTTAAGCTCATCATTATGCAGTGTTCTCCATGCCCCATCGTCTTCTCTCCTAGGCCCAAATATTCTCCTCAACACCCTATTCTCAAACACCTGCAATCTATGTTCCTCCCTCTGAGTGAGAGACCATGTTTCGCACCCATACAAAACAACAAGCAGAATTATTGTATTGTAACTAATTTCTTAGAAAATAGTCCTTGTTTAGTCTCTCAAATGGTCAATAAATATCTCAGATTTTATGGATGCCAAACGTTCTTTACCGTTATATGTGCGAGACGAGTCCAGTCCATATCTTCATATTATATTTATTTGAGATCGATATCGGTATTATCCCCCATCTTCAGAAATGTCCCTCTTGAGGCCTTCTTACTAAAATTCTGTGTGCATTTATCATCCGTTTATTCCTCTTGAATTGACCTTCCTGAAAATCTGTTTCAATTACAGTGATAACTATTCAAAGTTAGGTTTTTGTCTATCAGCCGACTTTTCAAAATCTAATTTTCGTGGACAATTTTAAGAATCAATAAGCCACACGCCATGTCGTTCACGTCGTGTGTCGCAGGGCTATTTATCATAAGTTATTACAATTTTGGGAAAATTAAGTTCTACGCTCTACAGTTAGATAAGAAGCAAAGTTAAAAATTATATCTGCAAATCACGATATCTAGGGGATAATATAATCAACTGGTTATGGTGAGTTCGAAATAACTATTTAAAATTCAGACAAGTAATGTTAAATCGTCGCCGATTGACATCTAACACCTCTGCATCGACGATATACACGTCATATCAGACAAAAATGTTCAAAGGTTTAAATGAGCTCAGATTCCATGCTCTGATTATGACAAGCAGTATAATGGACATGGGTCATGGACGATTGTCTTAAACGATTCCGTAACAATACTATTTGCAATTTGTCTTTGAGGAGTGAATAAAATCGTGACAAAATTATTGTGGTTGGGGTAAGCAGAGATTGAAATTTTACCTTGAGAAATATTGTAAAAGAATTATACTAACTGCCTCATTCAGCAGGGAATAATTAAAGAACTCCATTCAGTTAAGTCATTCTTTATAAATCAAGAGTCGCCTTAGCTTATCAAGAACTCAAAGGTTTATTCCCTTATTAGCAAAAGCCTGCTCTGATTTGTATAGTCAGTCAGATAAATTCAGTATACAATGTAGCAGTATATTTCTTACTTATTCATTTTAATATTATCCCACATCAACACCTCCAACCCTCATTTTTTCGATAGTGTTACATGACACGAAAATATCATCTTCCATGAACTGATCAATCTAATGACCTTTGTCGCAGCTACTCATTATGCTATTTTCTGTAGCCTAACGCAAGCTTACATCCTCCCTAACTGAACCATATATCCTAACTAGCACTATGTTCTGAAGTAATATTCTAAATCTGTGTTTCCCCTAAAACGAGAGAAAATTTAAATATTTTACGTTTGTAATTTATAAAAAAGACCTAGACGTAGGTGGGAAGATAATATTAAAATGGGTAAAAATAGGATAGGGTGGATTCGACTGGATTCATCTGGCTCAGGATAGGGACCAATGGCTGGCTCTTGTAAAGAAGGTAATGAATCTTTGGGTTCCATACAATGTTGGGAATTTATAGAGTGGCTGAGCGACTGTTAGTTTCTCAGGAAAGACTCGGTTCCATGTAGTAAGTATGTTGTAGTTTATAACAGATTTTCAAAAGTTTATGCCCGTAAAATATTGACATGCACTTTTAATGTGTGTCCATTTCTTGTTATGTTTTATTCCGTTGCTTGTAGAATCAGAACCAGGTAATAACAGTCTTTAGTCCATATACCACTCCGTCGTATTAATAATCACAAGAATATAAGACGGATACAGGTTTCGGCTTTAGAAGGCTATTATCAAATACTTACAAATATATTATTAAGAACAATGGAATATTTATACATTGGGTAATATGTAAAAATGTATAATAGGTTAGATCCAACTTCATGGCCTGGCAAGGCTGAAACGTGTGACGGTCCCTATTCGTAGTAATTAATACAATTATACCACATAATAAAGTTGATGGAACAGCGACTATTGTAATTTAATTCTTGGTGTTCATTACTCTGCACGCTGTATCATGTGACGGATGGATTTAATTTTGGCTCTGTTTTAGAATTCCTCCAAACTGGACCGAATTATTTAAACATAATTTATTTGCCTGAAAACAGAGACAATTATAGAAACATGCCTGTATACAAAATTAACTTCAACATATATTATTCTTGCATTGAATATGAACTGATAAAAAACTTGCCGATAAATATGATTGGTGAATAACAAAATTCTCAAAAGAAATAGGAAATAAATGCATAAAGTACGTGCCCAGAAATGTAAAAATTGAAGAAGAAAAGATAGACTTAAGAACTATCTGAAAATTTTAAAGTTAAAATATGTCTAACATCGTAGGAAATATTTTATTTTTGCATTCACTGTAAACAGAAGATATAAATTGTAATCATTCACAACTAGTTTCATTTATATATGAATTGCAAATATTCGAAAATATGCTTAGGAAATTACTTTAAGGCCTTTCGATCGCATCAACAAAAAATGCTGCATTACGTGTCAGATGTTCAAGTCACTAAAAACTACGAATTTTAGAATAAAAGCATGGAAGAATTCACACTGTTCTTTCCCTCACCGCATATTCCTTCATAAATAGGAAATTATTTCCGTTAGAAGCGTTCAGCTTTAAACAAACCTCCTATGTCTTCAAAGACTTCTAAAGAGAGACAAATCTGTTAACTATGTTTCTTTTTCTGTTGGCGCGGAATGTATTGCGTTCTGAGGGATGTAAATCTCCTTCCTGTGTAGCAGGATGTGCGGATGCTGAAAAACAAGATGAAAATTGGCTAAAGGAGACTTCTTTTCGTGGTGTAGGGGCTATGCATACTTTATGGTGAGAAAATGGGCATAAGACAAACACTGAGAGAACAGGACAGAAAATATACAGTAACAGTCAGTGATGGATTTCTGCTGCTATTTCACTGATGGGCGTGTCTGCTGTGAGAGAATAATCGGATACATAAAAGAACTTAAGTGGAGGACCTCAGATGAGACACTCTACGAGCAATGTTTTATCTATAAGTATATTCTGGATTACATTTAATTTATCGTTTATATGTTGTCCGTGAATTCGCAATACATATATTTAGATGGTCGCGTCAGCAAAAATTTTTAGGGGAATGAATTTCGGCTTCGCATTGCCATTGCTCATATTTTAACTCATTTCAGGTAGATTTACGTTAAGGTTACGATGGTATTAATTTATATTTACCAAAATGCATCCATTCCCACTAATAATCTAAAATATGAACATATACTATGTGTAAAAGTTCTGCAAATTTCGAGAGTAGTAGCCATAAATAATCAAAATAAAAGGAAATATTTAAAGCAGTTTTCAAAGATATTTTTTTCAAAATCAGCGCAGACGGGGCATTAATATTTCAAATGTGTTATTATTATGCATTTTCTAAACCGACACTCGCTTAAATAAAAATAAAAATTCCTATCAGGATACACTTAAATACATCAAACCTCCTTTGTATAAAGTAGTCTATTGGGCATTATGATGATCAGTGTCAGTACGTCTTAATTCCACGTTTTAATTCCAGTTTAATAAAGCAAACTGAACCCCCGAACCCTTAAAACTAATTGCATCTCTGTCAAGGGCATATGAATTGAATTGAAGATCTTTTCATGTTTAAATTACAATATTAGACAGGTCTGGTGTATTTCGCGAGACGGATGAAACCAGTACAGAGCTCACATTCTGTTTCAGGTGCGTTCAAATAATCCCTTGTAGAAAACCAATTTTTCGGCCAATTTCATCCGATTGTAAGCAAATAAAGTCAAGGAGGACAGAACGGATTTTCATAAAAATTTGTTTATAAGGTATACCAACGTAAGTTAATTTTTTTACAATCAGTAATAACAACGTGGTAAATGCTCAGACTCATGGAATGTGAGGATGACGTACGATATTCTTCCCCGATGATTTCCTTATCTGTCTTCCGCAATATCCCGTGATGACATTATCGCCCTACGATTACAAAAGCTCTAGAATGGATAGATTGATATTTCCAGAATTACCTGCCGTCCAGTCCAATTACTTACATGACTGCTTAGGAACTACACCCGCCTTATATTTTATGGTAGTATTTCCTCCCTTAGCCAAAGAGATTCATTTTTAAGGCGTTGAAGACTTGTCCTTATGCCTCCTTCTCAGTATCTGCATTGCCCAGGGGTTACGATTTGGCCTTGATAAATGTTATTTGCTGGCAGACCTGTCTTGCAGATAGATGGCATTTTCCAGGATTTGTGGTGAAAATATGCTGACATATACTTGTGTGCCTGTAATTTATTCCAGACTTTGATCCCTAGTCTTTGATGAATAAAGAGAATACAAGACTTGATGCTGAAAGAGATAATTCATTGGCCTAACGTCATTACCAGAAGAAGATGATTTTTGAATATATGGCTTTATAAACGGGACGAAGACGAAAGATTCCGAATGTTATTCTATCCTTAATTTCAACGGTATATTATATCCGCTTCCACACAATAAATGAATTTTAATGCGTGCAGCCACTCTGCATATGCGCCGTTCGTTACATATTTGGCGACATGTTTCGTTGTTATATTGTGTATCTTACAGTCCCTGAACTTTAAAAAAAACATTATATATTCGTAACTTCATGCATCACTAAATATATGGGAGTACTCATATCATCACTGTATTACGTTTATTAAATTTTGTTTCGGTTAATTAATAGCGATAATATATGTAGGCCTAAATATTTAGTGATATTGTGGTATTTTAGTCAGATGTTATAAAATACATATACAAATTTTACAACGTTTTTGAAATCATAATGTTAAGCAAATACTCGTTGTACGTAGAAACAAGATGGTTTGCTATAATAATTTGGAGTCTGAATTGGAACATGAGTTCTAAATAAGTCTCTAAGTAAGTAGCTCACAGGCTTGTAATAAAGTAAGTACATGAAAATTTATTTAATTCTTTTGTGGCTATAGATATTTTATAGCATTTCATTATATTCACAAAATTCCGTTTAAATATTACTTTACATACCCTCAACTTTTCATAGAATGTAGTTTAGATTAGTTAAAGATTCGTTTCCAATTGTTTAGGTTTCACCAAATTTTTAAGGGATTTATAAAGTGTCTTAATATTATAAATCAGTCCCGAATAACAGTTAGTAGTCATGAATACATCCATCCGTCCTTTTGTTATATTTATTAAGATGTTTGTGTTCTTACGTTTCTAACGCCTTATCCTAAAACAAAGAAGGAAGAGGATGACAAAACTCTTTTTTCCAAACGAATCTGATTAGTAAATGCGTAACGTAAACTTTTACTCACACTGCTTTTACTTTAGATTTCATTCATACAGTAGGGGCTTCACTGCTTCATTCATCAACCCCACCAGTGATTTTCCATCCTTAGGTCCCTTGTATTTTTACCTTCCCCTTGCTTCCATAGTTTCAGTGATGGAAGGGCCGAAAATGAGGAAAATGAACAGAAATTATGTAAATTTTGTTCTTGTAAGATTTCAGGTTCCCACGGCAGTAAAGACAGTGTATTTATTCTGATTCATTACTGATAATGGAACAGTATGTTTCTCAGAAACGCCCATCTACGAGTCTATATGGCGCTATTACCCAGAAGAATAACGTCGTCAGTCAGTCTCTTTCCAGCTTTAAATTCTACTGCTCAATATTTTCTCCAGCATGTTCAGCAACCTGTCCCGTGGTTGACTATATTGCAGGTGTTCTGACTAAGCTTGATTCCTGTTACAAAATCGTCGAGAAGCTCACAGGCGTCCTAACTGTATTTCATTTACATTTGCAACACAAGGCAATTCTAACAAAGCCTAACGAGTTCGCTCTCGACACCATGATTGATACTGCCGCAGTTTCTGCCAACTTTTTTCTTTACTATCCACATTCCACTCACTTACTCACTCGTAATATAATATCAGAACAAAAATCATCTTTCTTATACTGATGGCATAATCACCTACCAGCATAATTATGTACTACCACTATTTTGACAGATCAGTTACCGGCAGATCCTTTTACTACCACAGTCCCACAAAGCATAATTTACATATTTGTTGCACAGAAATATATTTTGCTGGTGTAGTTTCGTATATGTACCAAATCCTGTGTGAAGTTTGTACAGTACAACTATTGTCTTGAGCCACAGGCTTTAACTAGCAATCCATACAGTTTTACTGAACAAATCATAAATCAAAACAAACCACCCCTTTAGTAATCAATCTTCATCATATACGATTACAAGGTACAATATTAGATTCAATGCAAAACAGACGGCTCATTAAGTACAACAAAAGCGATTTCAGCATAGGAATGTGATGAGATGGGTGACACGACCTCGATGAGAGAGGCGTGCTGATAATTATTCACACAACGTGTATAGATCACAAGAAAATTAGACCGAAAGGAATGTGGTATTATATAATACACACCAGTACTTTACTCGCAAATGAAACACTAACTATAACAACCACCAAAATTGAAGTCTACGTCGTTCATGTAACTGATGTAGATGATTTTTGTTAATGTTCTGTCTGCATTCTTTTTATCTTGTGGGGCAAGTTTAAATCTGTTCCTGGGAAACAGTATCCAGAAATATGCTGTAAAATACAAAAGGTAGATCAGAGATACAGAAAATGTACTCCGTGTTCAATGGCTCTAAACTCAGTTGATGGAGGTTGTATTCTGTCTATAGAAGCTTGGGGCTTTGTTTGTCTAAATACTTGAGCCACATCCCCGTTTGTACAGACGTCATCTTGTAGTCCTATCGTAACTGAATCATTCTATAAGCAGATCTGTTGGGATCATCAGCAACACAGTCGACTACTAACAGTTTTAGTAAAAAATATCTTAGCAAAATCTGCAAATTGGAGGTAAAGTTCAGAGCTGGAAGCAAGGCTCGATTTGGGCTAAAGAGGCACTATGTGGATGAAATTGTAGATTATGCTCTACCGAAATAAGTAAAACAGACACAAAACCCCTATGGAAGGCGAACCAATCGTGGATAGAGGTAGTAAAGTTTCAGAGAATAAAGTATCCAACCATAGTTTCATGTCACAGATATACTATGAAATAAACGTAGTACTTACGGTAAAGAACCGTAAATATTTTCTAACGGAGGTTGTCACAAAATGAACGAGGATATGTAAGTACAATTTTGAGCCTAGTTTTTGTTGTCTGATGACATTTGAAGTTCATGAAGAAATGTTTGAGAAAAACTCTCCACACTATTTTTCCGAGACGTACTCAATTAAAATCCGCTTCACAGCGGTCGTCTTGATGGAATTATTTGGTTGTTTATTTAATTTATGGATGACATTTACTGGTATTAGAGTAAAAGTGACCAAGGCATTCATTGCTTCATTTTAATATATTTAATGACAGTTTCAGCGGTTTAAAATATACTGCAACATCGCTGGAACATAGCTAAATATAGCATAAATTATCGAAAACGCCTTTAAGCAAAATAAATCAAGAATAAGCAGGATGATTCAACATGTGTGAAAGGAAGCGATTGTTCCTTGATTTAGGGTAATTTGTACGGACATGCATGGAAAATCTGGCCGGAGGGCCGGCATCAGTGTCGAAATTTTCAGGCAGAATCTGGTAAACAATAAGCATGAGTAAGCTACTAACCCCTCGACTGACGTTTTGTTTTACCTTGTCATTAATTAGTTCGTAAAATTATGTTTTCCCCATACATAGCTTTTGTAAAATGGTTTAAAGCACAGGCGCAGATTCTAACGTATGAATATTCATCGAGAGACTCAGATATGGATGAAAGCATAACATTAAATCGAATCTTAAAGAAGGATGGTTTAGGGGTCGACTTGGATAAACTGGCTTAGAACAGAATCCAGCTGTGGGCTCTTTTGAACTCCTGTTTTCATAAATACTGTGAATCTTCGTGAGAACCTGAGATTCTCAAAAATGACAGTACTGCATGGAGTAGACATGAATATTAATAAAACTGTATTAAGTGTGTGGGTTTTAAACTGCAACTAATTTATCAATGTGCCACAAAGAAACGTGACATCGATCCAGGGTCCTGTTTATAAGAAGGTAATACTAGTGAGCCCCACTCAGCCACATGCTGGAATAAATATATCTCGGACACGTTGAAGATAACGTACCTTGATGACATAATTTACTGAATAAAAGAGAAATATGGTCATGAGGGACTAACGTGTATGTCAAGAGTGTAGTATGTTGTGAGTTTATAAAAAATATATGATTTTGTCAATTTATCTTCAACCCCCGCACTGAATGATATATGGTTCTAAGTGCAGTAGTCTACTGTGCATAAATCACACGATACTTTTAGATTTTGCGAAAAGGTTCAAGACAGGAAGAAATTCAAAACAGAGGAACTAAGAACGATAACTTATTATAGTCCTACGTTCTGTTATATTGCATTACCTACACTTCAATGAAATCTACGACATGTTATATCTTCATACTGAACTGGAGTATTTTAAGTGTGTTCGAGTAGTTATAATTGCGCCATAATTGATAAATGTAGAAGGCATACACTCACCTGTGAAGTTTCCTTTGAATCAATTTTTGGTCCTACGAAATTAGCCGACTGTCTCAGTAAAATAAACTTTCATTACATGAAATCCAAAATTTGTAATATAATGTCTCAATATTAAAAGAATAATTTCATAACGAACACTAAAATTACTATCCACGAAATAATATATTCTCACCTGCGTACGGCCGATCTTGGTAGCCGTAGGGAAAGTTAAATTTGTGACAAAATTTAGTCTATTTGAAGACGGTAGCAACAAATACAATTTAGTCATGACAAATAACAAATTCTGTTTGTACAATTCTTCTCATATTATACAAACCTTGTCTTCCCGTCTCCTACCTAAGTCCGGGAAAATTTTTAGCAATGAAATTATAAATTGACCTTATGTTTAGTACGCCCGAAGGGAAATACACAGAATTAGGATTTTTAAAAGTATTTTAATAATATCTGGATCTAAGGAAGGAGAATGGTAAACAAAGCCTTATAATGTGCTTATACTGGGATACTGGATACTAGGAACGACCCGTTCTTCAAGTACCTGAGCACTGCGAGTCCCAACTTTTCATTGGCTCGATATATAGACATTCGGTATGGCTCTTTGGACGAGGGATCGGCCCGTCGCAAGGCCTCTACCTGTACACAGGACAGCACAACACAGAAAAACGCGAACACGAACAATTATTCATGGCTTGAGTGGGATTCGAACCCATGGTCTCAGCGACCAAGCGGCACAATGCCCACGCCTCAGACCGCGCGGTCACTGCGGACCCCAATGTGCTTATTAATATTAATATTTTTTACCAGCTATGCGCCACTTTGTTATGTTACATATCAAGCGATTTCATATTTATTCTTACGTTTTTGCTTGGGTTGCAAGTGCGTCAGTATTTATTGATAAATTATATATTATAATCTTACTAAATTTTTACCAAATAAATCTTGTCAATAACGTTCATGCCACGGTTATTTTAAATTTGATTCGTATTTACTAAATTTATACATTTTACATTTTATGAAACAGTGTTAAATTGATAGATATTAAGTTTTCCGATCCTTTAAAGTTCAACATAGATTAGCACAAAAAAATTGATAAAAAATCATATTATTATTACTTTAGGTAGAATAATTTTATTTACAACAAAATTATTACATATTAAGTAAAAAATTGGTGAACTTTGAGATCTCAATAAACAAGTTTGAAACCCTAAATACGGTTCAAAAGTGACACAGCATTTAAAAGATACAAATTGAGTAAATGTAAATCCAAACGAATTAGTCAGAATTATATAAAACATTAATTTCAAAACCATACCCTTCTTGTTGAATTGTATTAAGACGATTAACAAAGCAATTCCTTTCTTAAAAACCTAAGTAGATAACGTGGTCTGAAGAAAACTTAGGTTTGTCGGAACAGGTGGCTACATAATATAACTTATAATAAAATCCTTTTTGGATGAAAACAATACTTGTAGTAATAAAAATTCGCTACGAGAATTCTATGATAGCTGTTGTGCAATGTGAAAACTTCGCCAAATTTTATTTGGGAGCTCAATTCAAGGAGGATGAATGTGGCTAAGCATTTAAGATACTCGGTAGAGATCAGAAATACATATAAAGTTGTGACGGAAAGAAACCACTTGGGAGACAATGGTGTAGAAGGAAGAGTAAGATTATAAGGAGCAGGATACGAATTTGTGGACTAGTTTTTTATGGTTCAGAACAGGGTTCAGTGGCGGCTTGTAATAAACACGGTAATATAACTTTTCTTCAGTAAATCAGCTGAGGAACTGTCAGAAATTATGTCCTCAATGGGAAGTAAAAAAAATTAAATTTTAAATGAACTTTACATATTTAATAATGGAAGTTTCATTTTCTGTACAAATCAGAGAATGATCAACAAAAATAAAAATTTTACAACTGAGTAAGTTCACGTGAATGTGTTGTTAGGAATTGAGACCTCCTTACTTAGTTTATGGAGCACTAATTCTTTGCAGCCGAAGCGTATTTAAATAATATTTAAAATTTCATTCCGTACCGCAAAATAAACACCACACTTCACTATTATAAAAATAAACTTCCTAATGCTGTTTAAGAAACTAATAGATGTTTACAGTGAAAGCCACAAGAAATCTACAAATAAAAAATGCAGGTTTATTGATTTTTGTAGTAGGCGAGACTTGCAATTGTCCTGGCCTTTAAAGGTTTAATAACAAACTGCAGGCTAGCTTTATAACGTACGGAATTCTGTTACCTTATCATAAGCGAATCTACTGAATATATATATATATATGTATTATTATATATAATTTGAAAAGGTTTTCATTTGCTAACAACGCAAGAGTAACTTCAATAATTAAATGGTAGTAATATTTTAGCGTTTAGAAAAAAAATCCTATATTAATTTTCACAGAATTGAGAAAGGAGAAATACAAAATTGTTTAACGGTGCATGACATTCCTGCAGCAATTACACGCTAGCGGAAGTAAAGATCGACCAAGCTCCTTCACGTTCTGGTAGTAGCTACTTAACATCCATTCGCTAGCACTTTAAAGAGGCCACGAAACATTTCAAGTACCAATTTTCCTTCTGCTTGTTACATTCTAACCACTACATTACTACTATTACTATTACTACTACTACTACTACACAGGTATCTAAACACAAGGGGGAAATATAAGAATTTTTATATGCGTCTTTTCAAATGTGCGTAGGATCCCAGGGGAATCAACGCGTTTCTTTCCCTTCGCAAGCACCATGCACATTTTCGATTCTGCAGTGAAGCACCACGGTGTTGGCGAACTACATGTTTCGGCTCAATGCGACCATTAAGAGATTTGATAAGTTCATAGTCATTGCATAGGCACTAGGACGTTACTTTCCATTATCCCGTTTAGTCCAAAAACAATAATATAAAATTTAATGGCTAAAAAAGTTTTAAAATTGTTTAAAATCTATAAATTATTAAAAACTGGCAGTGTAGCGTAGCTAGATGAGTGTGCTGTAACGTCTGTGTTCTTGGAACCAAAACATTAAATATTGAATCTATGAACAAAGGGTTGGCAATGCTTCTGTGCCTAGATATTATAATTGAATGGGACTTCAAATGACCCCACAGGTAAAAGTCCAAAGGGGTCAGGTCCAGTGTATGCAACGCCAGTTAACACAAATCATGAGCCATGGAAAAATGTCTGCGTTGCTTATAATACGGTTGAAACATGCCCTGAAGTGTTTGAGTGTGTTCGTAGTGCTCAGGCATGTGTCGAAGTGGAGAGATCGAATCTTGGCCACCACCTGTGAAATCGCGAATTACATACATCGTAATAAACACTTTGTAACAGAATGTATGTTTTCCATTCAGTAATTACATGTGGGTAAGGAAGAATTTCAGACCCCATATTCATGATACAGTTTTTATTATTTTAGTTCCCAAAACATGCCTTTAAATTTTCCAAACAAACTTTTTGCTTAACCTATATAAAGTCAATTTTTATAAATCAGTAACAATTATTCTTGTTTCGAATGGGGGTTGCAAAACTTGGCCTTCGGAAAATTTAGTCCAATTCGTAAAGATTAATTTAGTCAGTTATCTGAAATGTGGTGTATACAACACCTCACGACATATAAGTTATTTCCCTGGATATTCAAAAGACAAGAAGTATGATGCTAGTAACGCGAATTTTATGCTAACGCGTAGTCATTCCGTCTCGTATCTGAAAACATAAAACGATATATGGAAAACTCATAATTTTAACTGCTTCTGTGTGAATCTGGTCTTGCTTGAAATAAGTGAATGGTGTTTGTTATTAAAGTGCTGAGAAAAATTTTTGGAATAAAAATTGGGATACTGGGAACGACCCGTTCTTCAGTGCCTTGAGCATCTGCGGGTCCCAACTTTTCGTTGGCTTAATCTATTAGACATTCGGTAGGACACCTTGGACGAGGGATCAGCCTGTCTCAAGGCCTCTACCTGTACACAGGACAGCACAACACAGGAAAACGCGGACAATATCCATGGCTTGGGTGGGATTCGAACCCACGGTCCCAGCGACCAAGCGGCACAAGGCCCACGCCTCAGACCGCGCGGCCAATGCGGACCGGACTTAGGACGAAGAAGATAAAATTATAATGGAGAACATTACGCAATGAAGATTTTCCGAAATTATACCCACTACCAAGTATTCTTTTGTATTTACAAATCAAGGCTTATAAGATAGATGAGAAATTTAGTAAGCAAGCATGGGATGATAAATTCAGAGGCGCGGTCCTTAAAAGTGAATTAAGAGAGAAATTTGGTCACTTGGGAAACAAAGTGACAAATGTGTTTGAGCGTGTGGAAATGATTCACGTTACTCAAAATAGGGTTTATAGGTGGTCACTTGTGACATGACACTGAAACGTGAGGCTTTATATGCTGAGCCGAATGATTCCTACAAAATTTGGGGGCTCGTCCGGAGAACCAAATCAATAAAACATTTGGATCTGATGTTCTCACGACGAAGAATATGAATATGGCTGTCTCCTGGGTTATTTTGCTATGTAGTGTGGTAGAAGTTTACCGGCTTCTCAGAAATATTTGATGTCTCCAACATCAAGGCAATAATCGTCAAAACTCATCGCCCTGATAAAAAGGCATTGCCTCTGAAACGTCGGCGTACTTCTATCAGACTACAAGGCGCTACAACCCAGAAGATAGCCATCTTATAAACAGTTCCGATGAACATGGATTTGGAATAGCTTTCTTCCTGAAGTATCTCTACATTTCTCTGCTGATGCTTACCTAGTGGCTTATTGTATGAGGAACGATGTTTTTAATTGCCTTAACAAATACGCATGAGCTCGACCAATTACGCATGCACTCCAAGAATTCCACATGCGTCATAAATTTTCAGTCAATGTCAGCGGCAAGCTTGTAGGTCCTCACATGCCACGCCTGACAGAACAGTCGTGACTGCTCTTCGACTTACCGCTTGTAGGACGTGTATGCACTAAGAGGTTCGGTAAACTGCAGTATCTCTTTGGAGACTGCTTGTATAATCAGTATTCATAACGGTGGATTACACGATGAGGCCAAGGGACAAGGCCACCCAGGTTTCCGGACCTTTAAGTTTTGGGCCTTTATGCGTGTGGCCACTTGACGTCCATGGTTTACGCAGCGTCAGTTAATGCAGAACTATGGTCACGTATGCGGAACGCGTGTCAAATGGTTCACAGAAACCCTAGTGTTCATCAGAATACTGTACTTCTTCCTCGGTCATGCGTGGAGGTAGGAGATTCGAATTTGAGATACATTTTATAAGACTACTATGAGAAAAGGGAATTTGTAAATGAATGTTTGTTTGTATTTTATTAGCAATATCTCGAGAAGAAGGAAATTCGGATCCCACATATATAGAAACGTATTTTATTGTTTTTGGTCCCCCCGGCAAAATCCATATTTTGTAAAGGGGATTTAATTCGTCGTGTACAAAAGGTGATGTATTCAGCAGATGACCAATTCTGATCTCCTTGATAAACACGCTGCTTAATTTATTAAATGATTTGCATATTGAAAATACACGACTTTGATGACAAAATATTCTTTCCAAAATATAATAATCAATAAGATTACTGACTTTAGAAAGGCGATCAAACATTTAGGGCATTGAGAGAGGTTGGAATATATAAGTATTTCGTTGTTCTACTTTACAGCACAGTTGAAAGCTTGGTTAAACGAAACATAATTTAAAAGCACTGGTATTACAGAGAACGTTGCATGCCCAAGTACGAATCTATAACAGTTATATTTGGATACTTCTTAAAGAGTGTAACCATTAGAATTTGCTTTCGGTAAATTATTAGCTAGGTTTCGGTCCTATCCCGATAAAACACACGATTTATGGTTACTATGGCCTGTTTCACCCACCAGTGCATTAAATAATCAGCAACCACCTCCTCTTTCCATACTCGTAACTAAGTCGGAGTCGGAGAATATCGATCTGATGCGAAAAGCACGGCATCATCACTACACGGTATTCCCGCCATGCTATTCGCTTTTTATCAAAACAAATTATCACTGTATGACCTAAATTGTTTAAGTAATCATCGGACCTTCTGTAAGGTTGTTGCAAGTAGCCAAGTAAATAACCATGAAGCTTATTTATTAGTGACAAGCTAACTAACTCCTTGACCGTTATGTATTTAAGGTGGGTAGTCGCCTGCTTTCCATCGAGGAGCTCGGGTTCGCTTCCAATTTAATCCACGCGGAAATTTTGATAGAGAACGTAGCACTGGGATAGGTTCCTCAGAGTTTTCAATTTTTTTTTCTCAATATTATTCCACCAGTGTTCTGTATTCACTCATAGAGGTTATACCACTTAAAATACAACCCGACAACAATAACATATTATGGTATAAATTTAAACCAGAAACAGGTTGATCACCGTGTAACAGTCCATCTCAAAGTCCCGGTAGTAAACGAGGCAAGGTCACTCTTGTTGCTAGGTCGCTTCTCACTCCAGATCGTAGAAGCAACGCAGGTACAAATGGGTATATTCACGAGAAGAACGTGTTCTACTTCTTAAACATAAGTTCATATCAAAGTATTTTTCCTCTTTCTCTTAGGAAGAATTTATTTAGCAACGCCTATCCTGTCAAGAAAGTACCGAATAAGAAAATAACTGACATTCACCTGATCAGACGGGGACACACTGCACATCAAACTCTTGAATAATGAACAACTAACATAATATGCAAAATAATAAGAAGATCAAAGGAACACCCACAACAGTAATCTACATCTACAATCAATGAAAAGCTTGCATTAATAAATATAGAGTAGTTTTAAAGATAAAAAACCTGAAGATGATGCTATGACATTGAAACATGTAGTAGTATAAAGCGCAATATTGTAACATCGAGATAACGATGAATGGCGCAGAATATTAATATTAATTTTAAATTTCAACATCAACAATTTAAAAGTTTGTGTATAGACTTGAATAATAAATATATATTTGAATTTTAAACACAAATATGACGCATGTAAACTATAGACTGCTAATAACATTCCGGTACAGAGAAAGTGTTTGTCTCTAACGAACTATTCGAACGGAAAAGAAAACTACTCTAACGATTTTAAGTCATACATCAGCACCAACAACGACACACGGATGCAAGAATTTAGTCCCGTTGTTTTATGCATCAAGGAGTAAATTTAATGTAGTTAGGGTTGAGTTTTAAATTAAACATCCTGTCGCCCGTATCATCTGTGGGATGGACAACGAGCTCTTTAACAGCCCACTTCCCCAAAGACATTCTCTTGCAGCCATAACATTAACAAATTCGAGATGCAATATCTTATCTGAAAAGTTTCTTACGCACTCAACTGATCAAGAAATTTCTTAAACGAAATTTGAGTTTACAGATTGATGTCCTTGGAATTTGCGCCTTGATGTGGGTGAGTATATATATATATATATATAAGTGTGTTTGTGTGTGTGTGACCGCTCTCAGGCCAGTCTGGAAGATATGCCTTTCCCGTGCGCATTAACACCGAAAACAAATTCTCTATTAAAAGCGTCTCAATTTTTATATTTGGCTCACTACAAAATGGACATGTATTCAAATTCATTTAATACACATTTGTTTAAGCTGGTGTTTCATTTAGATATAGTAACCGTCACCAAATTGCATGCTTCAAGGCTATGGAAGGACTTCACCGCCCTCCAGCCTTACCGCGCGAATCTATGTTACCAGCTGCCAGTTCTGAGCTATGTTCACTCGCATTGGCTCCTCTATTATTGCTGTAGCGTGTATGATTTTGCTGTGACCCTGAAACACGCAATTTGTTAACGGCCACCACAGTACAATACCACATAATAAATTCAAACGTAATTTACCATATATAATAACCATGCACTGGTAAGATCCATATACCGCTTCGCAGAATAGCGTTCATCGACAGTTGCTTGTCCGGAAGTTCTAGTTATAAAGTTTCCCTCACTCTGAGACCAGCCAACCGCTGAATCAAAACGAAGTTCTGAACGTAGGACGGAAAATATGATAATGTGCTCCTTAGTTAGGCTACCTCACGCATCATGGGAAAGTGCAAGGCGAGAATTGAACAATGGTCGAATGACGATTAACAGTCAAAAATCGAATAACTGCGAAATAAAGCTGCTCGAGGGACAAGAGTATTTCCAGAAATCGACAGTTTGAACGCAAGTCTACGCGATAAGAAGTCAGTTATGTAGCCGCCTAAACTACGACTCACATTCAAGTTGTACCTACATAAAACTTTGCAATATGTATAAAATATTTTACACCTAGAGATTTTCTTGTATCCTAGTTTCTTCTTAGAGACTATTTTGTGCTCGATATTCTAGAATTTCGGAAAGAGTGGTATGCCATTAAGACAGCCATGTCCGACAAATTATTTCGTATTTTATTGCATATATTTTAATCGTTATTATCCATTTTGAGCGATAATTTCATCTCTTTGACACAAAAGTGTTAATCATGACCCGATACAGCCACTGGCTTCAGTCTGGACGACTGAGTTCGATTCCCAACGGGGACATTTGTTTGTGCCATCATGTCACGATCGGTCTGGAGTTAACCCATCTTCCTATCCCATGGATACCTAGGGATACTTTCCCAAGGGTAAAAGAGCGAGGAGTGAATTTTCCCTACCCGTCTCCTCAATCTGCTCTCGAGGTGAACAACGTATGAAGTTTCATCTCAGCCCATCTATAATTGTATCTTCATGCTCCTTAAGCACAAGCAGAATCATAAAGATGTTAATTATTATATTATAATTGCATGCATACATATTTAGACGTGTTAATATTATTTATAATTTGAAATTCACAATGTGAAAAAGCTACAAAATGACGCTTCTTGAAGTTCCATTGCTTTTTACTGATCTGTTAATCAGACAAGGCAGAACATTACTTGTAGGTTGAAGGTAATGTCACAGAGAAATGTTCTTCATTCTTCCGGAGTAGAAAGAGCTAAGGACGTTGATTTTTCGCAGATGCACCTCTTTCTTCTGAAGTCAGTTAGCTGCTACTCAGCCCCCTTCTCTTTCCTGTTTTTTCTATTTTCTTTCCTTCTAACCCCATTTCGCTTTGTTCTAATTGAACATCTCTAGTGGCGCAAGCTCTAGTCTTCCATCGTTAGAGTCAGAAATATGTTACATTACGAAGATTTTCGTCTTCTGGGTTGTTGCGCTATGTAGTCTGGTCGATGTTTACCAACAACCCAGAAGACGGAAATCTTCATACTCACCGATGTGAGAACCTCAAGTCTTACATGTTACATTACATCTCTCTACGCAACTGTAAGGAGTGGCTTCTTCAACGGTTCCTATTCTCGTTCATTCGGTGAATTATAATAGGTATTGAAGATTTCTTGGTACGTAGGTGAATTTTACAGCATTTTCTACTAACTGGTGTCGCGTTTCCTCAACAATGATAAACAGAATGAATAAAAGCAATAAATTCTACCTGTAATTTGGCGATGCCTGTAAATTGCGATACAACTCAATGTAAGGCATTTCTAAGCATTCTAAATTTGTATCAAAAATTCACATTCAAAGAGCATAGATAATTCAATATTAAGAGTTCTAGGTGAAACATAATTATTAAATACACGAGAGAAGCTGATAATAACATTTGTGTAAGAATTCAAAATTTTACGGAAGTCCGTTCCTTGCAAGCGAGTTTTCCCTAAGATTCTGACGGAGAGAAATCCATTTGATTCTCAAGTCACAATGTTATTAGTACAAGCTATTTTACAATTTAGCTGAATGAATTTTGCTATCAATATTATAAACTTCAAAGCGGTCTGCGTTGCGGGGGTGATGTTTCGGAAGATTTCAAGATAGGGTTTCAACGTTTTAAAAACCACGATAAAAACAAAATAATGTGTGGGTTAGTCGAACAGGAGACGGCATACCCAAGTTAAACTACGTCTTTGTCAAGAGGGTTAATGAGGACAGACCGTCGCGGTAGAATGGTTAGCATTCCTGCTCTGTATTCGGGAGGTCACAGATTTTAATCTCGACCCAGAGGCCAGTTATACACGCTAAGACTTTCCACAGTCATCCCCAGTCTCTAAAAAAATACTGGGAAAATTTAAATTCGGCCACAGAACACTTCCAACATAGCCTTTCAAATTAATAAGTCTAATCATTCGTTGCTATATATTCTGAGCTACTGAGAGTTTTAAAATAAACCCAAAATAATGAAGTATATGTAACTAGGGTCTTGTATTTGCGAGTTACCTGTAAATAATAGTAGTACTAGTAGTGGTGGTTGTAGTAATAACAGTAATAGTTGTACTACAACTACTACTACTACTACTGCTACAGTTACTGCTGTTGATGCCGCCAATACGACTTTTGATACCCCACGAAATACAATTAAATCAGGAACTAAGACTATAGTAAATTATATGTTGAGAAGCTACTAGTCACACAGGTAGTCGCATTTCCAGCATTTCATCATCTCCAAGTTTAGTTATTGCGTTTCTCAATGGAGTCACCATCTGTCCCGACTTCAAACTCACATCCTATATCTTTCAAAGTCCATTATATTCTTATCCCAGCCATCTATGGTTAATTCTCTGAAGTATTCTCTTCTCTTTAATATTTCCTATTAAAACTTTGTATTCATTTCTCATGTTTCCCATACATGCTGCATTTCACAGCCTTTAGTTATTTTTCATTTAGTCATTCTAGTAATACTTAATGAAGAATACAAATTATGAAGCTCATACAACTTGAAAATAATTTCTACCAAATCTCCTAAGGAAACTTCAGTTTTCATAAAATCCTAGAATTTCTTGCCTACGTAATCGACTACTATCCTTCACGAAACTGTTTGCTTGTAATCTTTAATCAGTGCTTCAGAGCTCATAAGACATGACTTCTTGTATCATTAGACCCTTTATAATGAGCCTTTCCTTTACAAAAATATATTAAACATAAGTTTACCTCATTCCCCTTAATGAGATAAAAACATGTGTATTCCGTAACACACATTCAGAAGTCATCTTAAACTTCATCCTAACGACCCAGTTACTATTATGTCATGTATTTCACCCTTTGATTTTACATCACACGCTCTTTAAATCGGCGCATTAAAATAATTCATACACACCGAAGCATGCGAGACTTTGAAGTCTGGTGCTTAGACTTCAGCGCGGATGCTTCGTGCATCATGCCACGGTGGATGAACATTGTAGATAAGAGAGGAACAGAAATTTGTGCGATGTGTTACAGAACGGTCCCCTTTATGCAGCTCCACTGCGCGTGACAGAGCATTTGTCATAAAGCGTCTTGGTGTCACGACTTTGCATCTGAATTTCACTGCGCAGGTAAATTCAATTCAGGTCACAAATGAAAATTGTCTGATGGAGCATCCTCATCATACATAACGTATTCATGACTCAACCATGTTTCACATGTAAATAAAAATAAATAATTTCTTACGGTTTTATTGTCAAACTTTTAAATTTAAGTAACACACATTTTAGGTTCCTTTCAGAAATACAAGCTGATAAGAGCTTATTATTTCAGCTCTTCTATCAGTCAATTTAGTCAATTCCTGACGACAGACCGATTTCGATCAAACTCAGTATGATTGGCCCGTACTAAATATTTACACGAAATTTTAATTCGATGTCTATCTTGGTTATTTTAATATATACTTTATTTAAAAGTCTATATTAACATTCACGTAATTTGTATGTTTGAGGTGTTTGACAAATTTAGAATCAAAATCGACTTGCGACACCTTTAATATAGAGTGTCGGTCCATTAACTTTAATTCACACAAAATCTTTGGAGCTAAACAACATATAAAATTACTGTTTAATAATTCATTCCGTACCCCAATGAAGACGCCCCGGGACAGCTCAATCAGTACAGTGACTAGTTGCGGGCTGGTTGACGGTGGTTCGATCCCTGACATTGGGGGGGGGGGGGGGACGCAGAGGATTTTTCTTCCAGCCTCTGAGTCCAGACTGACTCTCGGGCTCACCCAACCTCTTATCGAATGGATACCGGAGTCCTTTCTCGAAGATAAAGCGCGGACGGGGCGTGATGCTGACCACTCACCCTCATCTGGTGCAGAGGTCAAGAAAGAGTAGGAGCTATAACTCCACTCCCCTAAGCGCCTACATGGTGTGTATTACTCTTTTATCCCAATGAAGACACAACAGTTCTTCGTAACTGATATTATTGTATTTAAAAGGTATTAACGAAAATAATCGCTAACTACTCTGGAGTCATGTGAAATAAAAAAAAATAATACATTTTATGAGCAAAATACGATAATACGTACTGTTAGGCCTACTGATTGTTAAAGCATTTGGTGCATACGCCGTAGCGATCGCTTTATTTTAGATTTAAAGGCAGCTTTCTTTAGGTCAGGGCTCTTGTATATTTCTGGATCTAACTCATTTTTCACTTGGAGAAAAATTGTTGGCCTGTGTATTGTGCAGTAAGAAAGATGCAAAGGAAGGAAGCGAAAGTAGTCAAAAGAAGAGCCAACGGACAAGAAATAAGAATATAAGGAAAAGAGAGAAATAAGAAAAGAAGTGTTGAATGTTTTTGAACAACATTCGTGATTCCGGAAACAAAACACGACAGCTCATTCAGTACAGTGCCCTAGTGTATTTGAATTAATAGACCAGACCTGTCACGGAAAACTGAATGGTTTATTAATTCATTATTGCAAGGCAGTTTTTAAGACAGGACCTGACTCTTATCACGGCACTTTCCTTTCATATTTCTGATTATATTTAATCTAACATTCACTTCATACCATAATAAACCAATTTAACTTATTAAACGATTTATCGAATACAATTTAATTGACAACACTCTGTGTTGTGTTGTGCTTCAGACTCTCGGAAACAATCATATTTGCAGAACAGGTTGATAAAAACCTCTGATCTTTACTTGAAAATTCTAAATGAAACTATGTGGGTAAATAAATTATAAATGAACAAGCTAATTTAGGCTGTATATCATTATGTTTAGATTTATCAATTAAATATTTTCAAATTTGCGAATAATTTTTCTGTACCCTAGGAATAACACCAGGCATATTTTCCATCTTTGACACGCTTACATTATTTTAAGCCCACTAATTACTTTTCGACGTTTCAGAGCCTTATAATGTTTGATTTAATCTTAATGTTGCACCAGTACGGAAATAGCAAAGGATATTCGACACAAATTATTCCTAACCCCTAAAATGAAATATAATGAAAATCGTAAGAATAGTTTGGCAAATGGAAACAGATACCTACACACGTGATACGCCCCTGTTATAATTTCATTGATATGTCAATCATGCAACGGTAAACTGTCCTTTAAATTATACAGTAAATCTTTTGAAAAACACACTGAAACTCAGTTCTAAGCGCAGCTGTTATCGAAATGTTTATCAGACACATTCCCGATCCGCTAACAATTATCAACCGTATCTCAAAAGCAACGAATCTGACAACACCATCAGGCTTTCAGATCCTTATTCAATTATTGTTTCGGGTCAGTGGTCCAGTATTTGCTCGAACTGAGCGAATAAATAATTAACCCAACTTTACACACTCCGTTATTCCAAATTGTACACGCGTATTTTCTCTTTAGAAAGCAGAGGATCGATTCCATGGAGACTGGATGTGCTGACTGACTACTTGGTCTCTTGGGCAGAGAACCTGCCTGGGTTAGTCACGATTTCATGCAGCATAGTTCGGTTTGCAATTCTCGCCGTAAGGAAATCTATTGTAGCCGAAGTCTAACTCAAAACTCGATACGTTGTGTTCTGCATAGTTTTCCAAATGATAATTTTAATTTACACAGACTTTTTAGTATTAGGAGTAAATTTTTACTAAAGTAAGTATACCATCCGAAGTTTCACACAGTTTACATTTTGAAGTCATCTTGCTCAACGAGATGAAGATGGCACATCTGAATTGGGAATAGAGCGTTATGTCACTGAAGTGTAACATCCTTGAACTGGCAGATGAATGTGTCATTTTAACAAAACTTGTGAATAATATTTACTCTATTTCTTACGTTCAATCACGGTCATTATTGAAAACAAGTGACAGAGAATACGCAGCCCCTTTGTGCGATTAAGAATTAAATCCAAATGAATACAGAATCATTATATTATATAGAAATTCAAACAAATAATTCAAAAAGAAGAAAGCCAGTTCAACACACGTTGACATAAAATTCATTGCTACTCTGTACAATATTGCGTAGCAGATGACCAAGAATTCTTCCGTATGATGTTCAGACTATATATATAAAAAGTCCACAGAAGTTCGCGCAGTTACAAATAAGCATCTTTTCAACTCTTTGCCATCGTAACTTGGGTTTTACAGTTATTATTTCATAATATACAGGGCTGCCTTGTTCACTGTTCGTCGAATAAAGGATATTTCGGACAGAAATTACGATCGTATGTTTAAAAAGATAATTCAAATCATTCCAATTACGTGTATAAAATGTGTCGAAAGATAATGGTCTGTGATAAGATATCGCAGACGCCTCAAACCTGTTCTACCTACAAGTTGCACTTTTCCTATTTATTTTAAAAATTTGGAAAAAGGACACTGCGATGGAATTCTGTTTCGGTTTGGTATTTCTTGTTCAACCACAAAAATTTGTTCTTCTCGGTTTATCACTGTCTTAGAGTTAGAATAAGCCAAATCTCACAAAGAAATTTTAGTATCACAGGTTAACCCTGTTAATCATAATAGTAAGTTAAAACGTGTAGGCCAAAACAGAAGAACTTTGCAACTGGAAAAATCATTTAGAATTCTATGCATTTAACAGTTCATCTAATACAACACTTGCTGAATTTTCGTAAAATACTTTGAGTTTACTATTTTAATATAAGCAGATTTATTATTTTCAAATCAACTTAAAAGCTCCTTCAGGATATTCATCAACCAATATGGAAGCAATAGCTGAAGATCAGACTACCAGAACTTTTGAGTCTTCTCTTTAATGTGGGTTAATTCAATGTTTTCAAAGCAACTGAAAGTTAGTTATCATAATAAAGAACAGAACATATGTTTGGTGGTTTGTTTCTGCTAGCAGGCATGCAAGTAGCACAAAATTGAAATTGATTTTAATTCTTTTCAACGTTCGGCCAGCCCAGAATCAGGTATAAGATGTGCCGATGCTGACAGGGGCCGAGTTGTTCTAATATTACAATGAGCACATGCAGAACGATTCGAGGCTACACGAGCAGTAACTCCAACTTTAGGAAACCAAAACCACTCTTTACGTCTTCTCCTTGTTTATAAGAATAAGGAAACCAATACTGTCTCTCAGCTACCTCAAATGATGATACTTGAGGTGTACGGTTCATTGTTTTCTCGGGATGCGTGGCTTAAGGTTTCTGACGCTGTAGCCAAAAGTCGACCTTCCACGTTTTTGAATGACAGCAGTGATCTCAGAATTGTCTGGGGTTAATGGAATTTGCGTGGGTGGGCGGTTGTGATGATGTCATCACTAAGAATCTCACTAACCTTCCGAAATCATATTGGTACAAGCTCTTGCGTAAAGTGATAGATGAAACTGCCTGTGAACGGCTCGACAGATGTCTCTTTAAATTCATCAATTTTAAATGAAAACAAAACATGTTAATCAGTTCCTGAGTTGTTCATGCATACGGACAGAGGGTTTTACGGTAAACTTTTATAAGTTGTTCTGTAGTTTACGAAAGCCCCTGAAACAGAAATATATTTCTACGTTTATAAGCGAAGCTAGACTGTTAACAAAAGCTGATGTACTAAATTTGTTGCATTAAAGACCTGTACAACAAACTGTATAATTTATAACTGGAGATAAACTTCATAGATCATGCTGCCTGCAGGCCAAATTTCTTCATTACTGATCATTATGTTTATTGTTTATATCAAAAACGGAGGCGTGTTTTAATTCGGGACCCTTCACGGACTGACGATGTAAAGTTATTTATATCCATAGCCGCAAGTGTTTTAATTACGGTAGCAGATAAATGTGACAGGGCAGTTGAAATTACGGACAATGAGTTGGTATAAAGATATATCTACCACACGCCCTAATTTGTGGATGATTCAGGACTTCGCCCTGTTTTCCCATTATAAGTTTATTCGACTGCTGCACAGGGGTCGGAGATACGTAGGGCGAGATTATAAAATAATACCCTGTTTTAAAATACAGGAATTTTTGTTTGTGTATTTTTCACGGACACACATTTTGAAACAAATAATAAATTTGAGTAATTTTAAAAAGTGCACAAAATTATTATCGTCACCATGCTACTACATGTTAGCCATAGAATTCAGTTTGTATATTAATTTATAAGTGTTTTAATCTAATATGGCTGTTTTGTGGTTGTAGCGCCTGTAGTCTGGTAGAACATTGTCCATGTTAAAGAGGCGCTCGCTGCCTCTGTCAAAAGGGCGAGGAATCGGTTTAAAACATTTGAACCGGTCGGATGTGATAGAACGTGGTCCGTCCAATGGGAAAAATTATTCGGATCGGTTGAGAACAATGGGGCCAATGGGAGTAGGGCCAGAGGGAGGGGGAACACAAGCATAGCTCTGACATGCAAGGGAGAATTACATAACGTAAATCTTTCGACTGCAGTTTGAAGCACATCAGTTGCCAACTAAATAAGTTGAAAACCACGTTTGTTTGTAGTGTTGTGGGGAGATCGTGGATCTGTTAAATCGAGTGATGTAAGAAGAGTACCTAATGTAGCAGCTGGCATGTAAGTACCTGCCACGTACGGTAATATCTGTATCCTAATACCTGTGTGTACATCAGCCTCATGAGACAAAACACGTTCATAGCAGCGACAGTAACAAGCACCTAGCAAACACCCTGAGGCAGATGTGACATCTCATTATTAAGAATTCAAGAAATTCTGCCTGTTCATTTCAATACAATTATACTGAACTCTAAACTGTCATCCGTTCTACACATTTATTCCACTAACAGCGTTATCGTTATATGTCCCAACCAAACCACCGTAATAAGGGATAACCCATAATTTTAAAATTACAAAAGACATTAACAACTTTAAAATAACGAACATAAACAATATTGAAGATTTCTGTCTTCTGGGTTGTTGCACTGTGTAGTCTGGTCGATGTTAACCAACGTTTCAGAGGTCATACTGCCTCCGTCATCAGGGCGATAAGTATGAAGATTTCTGTCTTCCGGGTTGTTGCGCTGTGTAGTCTGGTCGATGTTTACCAACGTTTCAGAGGTAATACTGCCTCCGTCATCAGGGCGATGAGTATGAAGATTTCTGTCTTCTGGGTTGTTGCGCTGTGTAGTCTGGCAGATGTTTACCAACGTTGCAGAGGTCATACTGCCTCCGTCATCATCGTCCTGATGACAGAGGCAATATGACCTCTGAAACGTTGGTTAATATCGACCAGACTACACAGCGCAACAACCCAGTAGACAGAAATCTTCATACTCACCGCTGTGAAAACCTCAAATCATACATACACAATATTAATGCATATTGATGTTGCGTCCCTATACGACTACGTAATTCGTATTAATAGTGATCAGTGGCGGTGTTTTGCTACTTTCGCAGTCAAAGTGCGCCAGGTGTCAGGTAATTACGTCTGTAATCTGTGACACGCTACACATTCACAAATTCTCTGATGTTCTACCGCTGACAATTCATTAATACAAAACCATTCATTACTGTTCGCAGAGGCCATTGAATAAAAACAGGACGTATTCTAGCACTGTGTTTAATAGCAGTATTTCCAATGTATGGTAAATGTTCGGAAGTTTAACAGCATTCGTATGTACCATATGTATGGCCTACATCGAATGACCTCAGAGGTAAATAGCTGAGATAGTGCAAACGAAAAAAAAAGTGACTGAAATATTTTTGGTGTCCTGTCTCCAGTTATTCCATCATCCGCCCGCATTTCTTAAGATGGGCGTAAGGCAGCTACGTCAAACAAATGCGATATCGAATAGAGATTGAAAAGTTTGTCGGCGAGTCACAAATTTTGGTTATCCCGGGCAGTTTTCATATCTAAAACTTTTTACTTTGGAAAATGCTGAAAGAACGCGTATACAGAGATTCATTACCCCGAAATGCGTTTCAGGTGAATGGGAACATCAAACATGTTATTGCAAGAATTTATAAACACGCATTGGATGCATTCATAGAAAATGCAGCAGTAAGACTTGACAGATGCTGGAACGAAATGGAGGACACTTACAAAACGCAATATATCCTCATGTTCAATAATCTGTGTGTACACTAGAATATTTCGAACAAATACTTCCATTAATGAATTTCGGGTACTTTACTTTGCGCAACTCTGTATTTTCTGCGATACCCTGGTTCGAATTCGCAAATACGTGACGATATTTAAGTATGATAATATACTTCGACCGTTACACTCAGATTATAAGACAGTAAATGTCAAAGAAAATGTCTCGGACTCACTTAACATGATTGCTTGAATATGTAAATAGACTTTCGTGCAACAGCCGCGTCGAATGTTTGGTTTCAACCACTGTTTCGGTAAACATTGCAGTTGCCAATTTCAAGGTCTTTAATACCAAATATTCACACCAGGAATCATAATTTAAACATTTACAAACAAGTTCTTTCTAATAAATTGTATTAGTTGAGTGATTTATAGACTTGAAAAATTAAACATTCACGACTATTCTTAAAAATAAACATATGTAAGATCTTAGGTTTTCACGGCGGTGAATCTGAAGATGGCTGTTTTCTGGGTTTTACGCCATGTAGTCTGGTAAAAGTTTACTGACGTTTCAGAGGTCTTTGCTGCCGCCATTACTCATCACCCTGATGATGGACCTCTGAAATGTCGGTAAACTTCTATCAGACTACACGGCGCATAACATAGAGGACATCCATCAGCAAACATATACAGGCTGGATGGGAAGTAAGTAGGCATTAAATAATCGCTATACATTGGAAATATAGAGGTTATAACCATTTCTCAATACCTACTTACTTCCCACCCACCCTGTAGTTTGTCTATGGTCTACAAATTTTCTGTAGTTTTCTTTTATCTCTGCTCCTACACAATTTTGTGAATTATCGAATATCAGAATGCTAGTTTTCTGAATCAGATATCTTAATTCTTTCTGAAAAAATATTGACAAACATTTAAAAATTTTAAAAAAAATGTCTTGCAACACAACATTTCTTCCATTGAGTATTAGTGATTTTTCACAAAATTCTATGATAATAAATTTGAATACCCTTTTTCCAGTCATAGTAAAGAGAGAAGTTGTGGATTTCAGAAAGAGACTGAAATTCTTTTAAATAAAAATAGCAATTAACGAAAGGGAAATATTTCTTGTTGTAAACAAATTCCTGTATAAAAATGGCCCAAGAACAATTTTGTAACTATAGACAGAAGCCCATTACTCTCAGAATATAAACTGCAATTATACACAAGAAAGAATGCAATTAGTACAGATAACTTAATGGATCAGAATCCTGTTTCAGGTTTTGATTGTCGTTCATGTACTTAAGAAATTCCATAATACCGATTGAGTCGAAAGGTTCATTACCTTATTCAGAAGAGCCCGTCACTGGTCCCTCTTCTGACCAACATATATCCACATCACCCATCTTATTGTCTTAATTACTACTTTAATATTACCCTGAACCTACGTGTAGGTGTTCTAAGTGATCTTTTCATCTCACCTTCTTTTACTCTGTACACACCGCCAATCTAATCCTTTTTGACAAATTGTTCTTAATAATATTTGTACAAGAGAACAGTTAAGGGTGCCTCATTATGCATCTTAATACGACACAAAATCAGAACAGCAATGCGGTTTCAGCTAAAGTTAGACGTCGCAAATATTTATTGCCTTTCAGGGAAAAATAAGAAGAATGAATTTGCAGCCACGTGTAGTGATTCAGAAACATTGTGTCCATTAAGAAAAGTCTTAAAACATTAGTGTAGGCTATTCATTTTATTCTTTTTATTTTATGTGAGTCTCGCAAGAGCTGAGGTTATAGTGTCAGAATCTATCTTTTCTTATTGCACACTTTTAAATCTATAAAACTTGGTCAGGATCTGAAAAAATATTGGAACCATATGCCAGGAAACGCAAGAATTGAGGCGCGATAGATTGGGATGGACACAATGAATCGATGACAGTAGGCACCATTTAAGTACAAAATCAACAAAATTTAACCTTTCCATTCATTATAAAACACAAGTAAGTTTCATGTTCTCCCATGTGAGTAAAACGTCACTGTAGAGTAAAACTGCAAATTACGAAAGGTTAGGTGGACTAGGTTGTCGGTGTGTCGACGCGATCTGCGACCAGATGAACGGACACACGTCATCACTCATAAACACAGAGAGAACTTTGCAGCGCAGCGACATAGGAACGTTCATGGCCAATAAATAAAATAAATAACCCCAATACTACAAAGGGTTTAAAACAAAGTGTAATGCAAACAGTGTCAAACACATTGTATGCATAAAGGCTTCCAAAGGACTACACTTTTTCCATCGCTGTTGACTACGAGACTTTCAACGGAACACTGAAAATGTAATGGATTGTTATATTTTGGTGGTCAACGTATTTGTATTATTCTGACAGATTAAAGAATGAGACTAGCTCATGGTGTGTGCTTGATTTGAATTTGTAAATTTTAGTAATATTTTCAAAGTAACAAATCCAACTATGAGATTTGCATGCTCTTAATAATTTATTTAAAATTCAGGAAGACCATGTTGGCTTTTCAAAGAAATTTCTCTAGGAATTCTAAGCCTCGTAACTGCATAGAAATTTTCTTTATTAATTAAAAGGAAAATCGTTGTATTTAAAAATATTCTCAAATTTTTATCGAAAATAAGATACATAGCTGCCAAATCTTCAAATAATAGAAAGGGCACAGTGATGCTGGTTTATAATAGATATTATGTATTTCGTTCTTACCACTTAACCAGTAAAAACTTTAAATGCACTCTTCTGTAAAGAATTGGCATAAGGGAGGAAATCAAGTTTAACAAGAAAGTAAAATACGTGTGTAAAAACGAAAGTAAAAGTAATCTTTCATTACGAACCAGTGCTATTTTCTTATAATGCATAAATTCCAGAGTCTTTTTTGGGAAGATTTAGGAGTGAATATATGAGAATTATCTTACTAGCAGAAGCCATACATTAAAATGTAAATGAATGATTTCGACAGAAAATATTTCAACACTAGTATTCTGACAGTCAATCATTATTGTGACGAAATAATGTGATTTAGTGCCTTAATACTAGCTCTATTTTTATGTAATAGTGATGAAGTGAAGCTAAGCAAAACATCAGCTTGTCGGTAAATTCTATATGTACCTGAAAAAATTACACTTATTCCGTAATTACTCTAATAAAATGTTCTGAATACTAAGTGGACACAATTTGGAGAGCTTCTAAGATGCTATTATACGTAAGTAACATTATTGGTGAAATTTTTATAAGTTATTATGTAGGCCTATAACATGAAACCTACAAAGATTTAGCAGCAACATTATGGATACTCTATGTCAAAATGCTATTAGCTTACTAGATACTGTACACATTTCTTTTGTTTCAACTTTCGGATGGAAATAATGAGGGCTCATACTTCAAGTTTCTTTGAAGTAAAACTATAAAAATGTTTATGACTTGTTAAAACGGGTTTTGTCAGTATACCAGGACATTTCAGAAAGCAATTTCTGCATAATTATATAAAATATTCTCATAATAGCCTTCAGAATCTGAGACTAACCACAAGTCGACTGAGTTAAGAACACTATTTTTCTTAAGAAATTATAATCTAACATAAGCCGTAAATTTTAAAAAGATATTAGCCTCATACCGAGCATTATAATCGGTAACATTTACTAAATATTTATGCGGTGATCAAAATCAAGGTGACTGGAGTAGATGTAAAGGCTCTTATAAAGATGCTAATGATCCTTTGTGTTCCATAAAGGACGGATATTTCTTAACGACATGAGGGACTATTAGCCTCTCAAACACGACTCCACTCCAAAGAGTAAGTTCGATATTAGTAGGATATGTAGCATGAGAAAGATAGGAAATACGAACAAATTTACGAAATTTTAGCTGGAAAACCCAAAGATAAGAAAGCACTTGGAAGACGTGGACAGAAATGGGGGATGACAATAATAAATAGAATGATAAAAAATCTGATATTAGGGTTTGTATCAGATTTATATTTTGCAGGATTAGGACAAATATCAGAATTTTTGTGAACACGATAATGGACCTTTTGTTCCATAAAATTTGTTGACCATCGATATATCTCTGTTTCATGGAGTCTCGTTATAAATTTCAATATCAATCATCTTTGGACAAAGATCCCCATACAGAACAGTTTTCTATGCCAACTTCTAAATGTAGAGTTATTTATGTTAGCGGCAAAATTAAAATTGAAAGAATAATACAGTTCCCAAATGAGCTGAATGAGCAAACTCAATTATTATGATGGATTACAAGGAAAAATATTTCATTCTAGACGTGTTTTTATTCTCAAGAAATGTTTAAAGAACACCGTAAAACTGACGGTTTGGCATTTATTATTTTCCTCACATGATTCTTACTTTGGGTTTCATTTTTCTACCAAGAACAAACTGAAAGAATCAGTGCTGCCTTAATCTTTCAGTGAGAAAGCGTAGTTATTAAAAATGACCACACTTCCTAAAGAAAATCAAGACATTCTGACTACAGACATTAAATATGTGGCTCCGAGTGTAACCCCAGTGAAAAGAGCACAGGCTTCCTGGCTGCATACCAAGAGAACGCGATCAATAGTTTCTGCCGACTATGTATTTCATCTTTGTTTTCTTCCTTTTGTTTTGGTTTGATGTTAAAATGCTTTTTACCCCAAGTCGAAATATACATGAGAGTTACGACCTGTATTCGAAACCAAAGTAAATTCTGTTCAAGCTTAAATTTATTTGTCGAATTTCCCTGCAGTAGAACTGCAGGCACTCTGATAGTAAAGATATATTACTTACCTTAATTAGTAGTAATACATACCTCTCACTTGAAGGTATTGACATAAATTACAAGTGTTTATAAGTAAAGTACTCAGCGTTTGGAATGTGATTTTATCCTACGCACGTCATAGTACGTAGGCAATTTCATATGAAAGGACTTCGTGATATATAAATATATATATATATATATATTTAGGGAAATAATTTGTAGAATGCTTGACGTGGCAAAGAAGACGATAAATGTAGGCAGAATTTTGGTGCGGGATACTTTAGTTATCGGTCCCTTGACAAACTCAGAACGAAGTTGGAGTCTAGCATTTACACGGATGTATGATCTGAAACTATCACGACGATTAAATATAATGGATTCTTCTCAGGCTGCCAGCCGTCACAGGTAGTTTAATAGAGTAAACACCAATGTTTCGAGAGCTCTTAGCAGAATAACAATTAATTATACATTTAGATGGACTTTGTATGAAGAGGTTGTGAATACGGAAATAAATAGAACTGGATCAGGATTGCTCTTAATAGGGAGCTTTGATGTTACTGTAGGAGAACCTTTGGGTTCTACAACAGTACCGCTTTGTTAGCTAAATGTTACTAATTCAACATCTGATTAAAGCCACATCAATTACAAATGATCACAGTGCTCATTATATACGAGGCGATATACCGTGTATGTACGCGATGTATAAATTTCATGTATATATAAGCACGCATACGTGCGTTCATAAGTTCTTGTGTTGTTATGTATATATGATGTATGCAGCAATGTATCCTTTTCCTGCTGACTTACACAATTTCGTAGTGCCCTAGTATACTACTACGGCCAAGGTTAGAGACTTTAATCTACCTCTGCAAGTGAAACAAAACCTTTGAGATCATACACGCTTACCGTAGGCTTCAGTGAAATGCAAGGGTGTCTTCATGATAAAATGTTACATTTTACTGTATGAGCAAGAGAATATTTACGTTGCACGAATATTATAAAACGTTTTAACAAAGACGACGAGCCGGATCGCGTTTTATAAAAGTATAAATACTTAGTCGTATGCACATGCCTACATTAAACACATCTATTTTTACATGTCCCACAGTGACAACTATCTCTGTGGTCAGGCCGATACATATACGATAAAGGTATATTATTTATGCCCTGTTGACATTCCAAACTTTATGGAACAGAAATACGTCTATTATGTATGCCCAACTATGACAATGATCTTTAGGAAAAGACTACATAAAATTCTTCTATTTTTATATCAATAAATATTAAGTTATGTGAAATGCCATTATTTTAAAGTCCTGTGTCCTACAGTGGTTATAATGTTCATGGTCACGCCAGTATCTGTATGAAGTCGTCTACGCTTATATTTCCTGCCGTAATTAAAATGAGAAAGGAAGATCATAATTAGGAAACCGAACATCAGATCAGGAAATCAGTCAACCGAGCTTCTATGTACCCTCTAAACGGCTACCCCATTTGCGGTTTCTGGAAACTGGAAGTGTAAGGTTCCGGATTCGATCCCAACCATTGTAACTAACAAAACTAGGAAAAGTAGACGGGAATATAGCCAACTCCCGAAACGTCGTATACCAGAAACATACCTCAGATCATGTTTAATGTCCAACATGGTTTTTCTGTAATAAGAATCTATGTGGATGAACCAATATATATAAAAAATGCATAAATTTTTGTATATCCTTCTATGACAATGATCTTTACTGAGAGGCCGACATATAACAACATGAAATACTTGTATTTTACGTCCTATACTTAGCCATTCTTTATGTATGTGACAGACATCAGGTGAAAGCAGACTTGTTGCAGCTGGTTCCTGTCTTCGTAGTGCCATCGCAGTTATATCAGTAACACCTGTTACTTCACTTTATCTGATATACTACGCTGTGGCATCTTTGGATATTGTAGTATCCTTCTCCGTCTAGAAACTAATCCCAAATGACAAGCTTTAAATAACGTGGAACCTGAGAATGTATAAAAATTTGATACGCAATAGAGTGCGATCTTCAACACAAAGTAATTTGAAGCAGAAAGATTATGTGACGAGTATCGACAGAATACACACTAAGAATGGTACTACACAAAGCGTAGGCCGATATAAAAATGTATTGTAGATGAGTTTCGGATTAATGCTTCTTTCAGCTACTTACGTCTTTAGTGGATCAGTAATTTACCGAATTTTAATAGTAGAACTTACTATATTTCAGTGTCAAGCGCATCGTTATGCAATAACTAATCAACTAAACAATTCAAATACAAGCGTTACAGTGCTGGTATTGAAAATTAAGCTGTTGGTTTAGCTGTTTAAAAATTCTCCTAGCGATACGAAAACAAATGTGCAATACCCTCGACATGAAAGCCAAACACAGAATATCACCCCCATTCACTTCATAATGTGATAACCTATTTTTCTAAAATGGCTATCAAAATAAAAAAATATACAGAAGCGGTGAGTTAAATATATTTAAAACAAAAATCTTGATAATGTAATAAACTATGATTTAGTTTGGTTCACATAATCATATCTCACTTCCGTTTATAAGAAGCAGTAAATAAATAATCAGCTTTTTGTTATATCCCTGTCATAAAAAGTCATGAATGTTCACTATCTTCAGCCAGACAATTCTAATGTACGTATAAGGTAATAATTCATTTTTTTAAATATTATTCTCCAGTCTGTATCTTTGCATCGAAACTTCCTTCGTGTCACGTTTTCCGACCGAAGCATAGTGTTCATTTATCATCTCGTACCGATATCATCTTCTTTGATTTAATAACTCATCTCCTTATGATCCTTTTTAATATACTGTCAACTCCATTTCTTTCCCACGCAATTTCTTCCATAAAGTCTTATTATCAAAAGCGTTTCATTTGTTTATAATATCCAGCACAGGCAAAATACAGATCCGTACCAACTTTATTGATTTAGTCACCCTTACAATAGCCTAGGTGGTGTCTGTGGCCGCGAATATACTAAGCAAACAGCCACAGACAGACGACAATGTGTGGCTAACCACTTTGGAGATGGGGGTTAGAGCTTAAAACACCTCGCCAGATAACTATCAAATAACAAACAAACGAACCGCATGTAATGATATAGTGGTTATTTCCACTCCCTTGTATTTCCAAGTTTATCATTCCTAGTTTTGTCGCTGACATCCGATATTCTACTCAGACAATTAAATGTGTTTTCTTTAGTTCTTGCAAAGGCAGTCTATTACAATTGACTAAAGTTACCTGTTCTACACAACCCTCTCGATAACAATAATAATAAATATTCTGTTAAGTACCTAGATGGCTTAGAGGACCCGAAGGTTCATCACCGAAATAATCTGCTGCTTCTAACATTTCCCTCTACAAGCTAAGCAGCAGAAACAGCGTTATTAAATAAACGAAGAATAATTGAATAACAAATACACTGATAACTGCATATAGTACTTGGAACGACCTACGGAAACAGAGAGTGTTAATGAGGTCCTGAACTTAGAACGTAAGAATGCAGTACACGGCCACGCAAGAAGAGGGTGAAATCTTAGAGAGAGCAGTAATTCAAATAAAAGAAACCTTGTCACTAAATATATGCTTATGGGTCTCTGAAGTTTTCAGTGCAAGATAGCGATACATTACGATTATTTCATAGTACTTAACTCATATTAAAATACATTACACAAATGAAATCAACTCGTTCCCTACAGAACCGTTGGAAAATTAAAATCAAGATGACCATTAGAATGAATCTAGACGATCAAAAACTTGAGTCGCAACATTATTTGTTGGTATGATGTGAAGGAGCAGAAGATAAGCCGACTTAAGACTTCTCGACATAAAACCACTAGAAATATACCATTCTTTGGTAGTAAAAAGGAAATTTCATTCCACTCTTTCTCCTTTTTATGCAATGCTTTCTTTACTTATTCTACTTCTTCCAGCATTTCATTAATGTTTTTGGTACACATTCTGTCGGGCTCAAATCTTCAAATATACGATTGTAAATTTCTTTTTGAAATCAGTTCCAGGAAATAAAGCAGTACTACAGGGGAAAAAATATATAAATGCAACACAATATTCAAGTTTGTTGTTTTATTGTTAAATTAATATTTTGCTCAAAGGAATGGAAAGTGTTTAAGGTGGAAATGAAAAATTATCATTTAACGGGAACGTATTACGTTTGGAAATTTATTACTTTTTTTACACGCGGCATTGTCTTGTAGTGGGCTTAATGGATTTATCTACTATTGTTATGATGATCACACAAACGCCGATGAACGGTTAGAGCATGTAGCTTGAATGGCGAGTTGTTGTAGCAGAAAACCTGAAAGAAAGATATCTATTGATTTAATTAGGCTATATATTATAATAATAGGATGGATCTTAAAAAGGGAACAGCTGTTACTGGCAAATCTGATATTACCTATGAAGACAGCAGAGAACTGTAGAAAGTCTGCTTTAACCTGATGTCTGTCACTTTGTATATACGAAGGATAGCAAAATATAGAAAATGTATAAATAGAAGCGTTTCATAAGGAGGTGTGATGTACTCGCGTGCCTCAAGATAGGACTTTGCAGTGGGCTACTGCGATCCATGTAATGAACCTTTGAATCCCATTAAATTCACAGAAGTTTTAGGAACTAAGCTACTCTAATCTTTTATATAACTGATCTGCTCCATGGAGTTAACAAGCTCGAATGAGGCAAGAGACGAGATCTGTAGATAGTGAAGATAAATAAATGAACTTGATTTCTCACTGTCACGAATTATTCTAGCATGGTACTGGCAAAAATGAAGTTGAACTCCTGTTCCTACCTCTCAGCCAGTCACCATATTATTTTGGGAACACTGTACATATGTTCTCATCACATTATTCTGAAACAGTGTGATAGTAATCGCACAGATTAATGTCGCCCCAAGCACCTATAATATGTCGGTACATTTGCACAAGACATCAGCATCCCAGAAGAGAGTCGCGAGAACTTAAAATCGCACTTATTGTGTTCTGTTCATATAAGTTTGTTCTATACCATGCCTCCTGGAAAGGTCAAAGGTATAATACTTCTTCCATAAACAGGAAATAATTAAGATCTTCTTCCACAGAAATATGTGCTTCAACGGGCTACTCGAATGTAGGAAGACAGCCCGCTGTTCAGTGGAATGCACTATAAAAGTATAGGGTTACATTCTCGTCATTTGTTTGAATCACAGTTCTATTATGCACTACGAACAAGCATCTCTATCCAGAAATGCATGTATCCGAACCGTGTTAATATAAAAATTTGCACGATATTCCTATTCGCTTTCTGTTAATAGCGTTTTATAAAGTATTTCTGGCTTAAATTTAGTCACTTTTATGTCGTTGCATCAATTTCTATCTGAAAAGCGGAAAACATTTGGTGATAATGTATGTAAAATACAAAACTAAAGTACAGATTTCCTTTTCCTTACTCGCTGAAGTACATTCTTAATGTGACTTCTAAAAGTTTGTAAATATAAAATTTAAATTTATTAACTAATATCACCTGGATTCCATATGAGTCTTTATCTGTCTGAACTTCTAATTATTTTAAATATCATATAATTCGACTTCCCTTTTATTATAATTCATAGAACTAGCAACTTTACTAAATTCCATGACACAAGGTTCTTGCTAAACAATCTGACAGTCGCTGAACTAATCAAAAAATGATCCACTTTTTATGAAAATCTGAAATTTTCTTACCCTCGTTAAATTATTATGCCACTGGAGCTATCTTGATTGAATCCTGTCGATAATTGTTACATAGTGATTTATTAACATTAGCCATCGAAGTTTGCCAGCCAATATTTTTTTTATTCATCTTTCATATCTGCGATGCTAAATTCCCTACAACTTTTCCTTCTTGATTTGAAATTTGATAGTCGTAACAATATTTGGCTACGATTGTAAATTTTGAGGTTCATCATTACACTATTTTCACTAGCCTCTTGTTACTTTAGCCTTAGATTTAAATATTTTCAACTTCCTTTTTAAGACACACTCAATTCGTGTACTTCTTTCAAATCAGAGCCTCTTCTAAAATGCAGGAAGACATGGAGTGCAAGATGTGCGCAGTGAATAGATAAACAGCATCTAAAAAAATACAAGGACTGGAGTTTTGACGATTTCACTTTATTTTGCAGGCAGGCAACAAAAACCGATTGACATTCTCTTTTCATAAAACACAATTCCTGCGCCAGTTTTTCATTCTGTATCTGCTTGACATTAATCACGTTCGCATTGTCCGCAGAAATTCTTCACGTTCAGTTTTCTGAAAGGCAGTCACAATAGCGTTGCTCGATTCTCACGGCAGCAACCAGGCCAACCAGTTTCATCATATCTATTGAGGCCAGTAGCGTGTATCACTCTCTCAGCTGTGACGTAGGCCAGGGAAGTCGCTGTGCCGTCTTATTTCTGATGAAAGTTCAAAACGGACCCTCTAACATTTTGTGCAAAAGTGGCATATCTTCTAGCAACGCGTAAAAATTATCGGAGCAATTGCAAACATCAGTGAAATTTTCTAATACTTAGCCAACATACATTCTGCAATAAAGAAGTAGAGACCAATTTTCACATCTTGTCAGTTTGATCGTGCTTCCATCAAAATTTTAAACCATTAGCTCGTTTATACGAAGCTGTATTTATGCCATGATATTACGTACTATTTTATGTTACACTACCACATATAGTACGTACTTAGAAGTATGAGCGTCACTGCTAACGTAGGACCCTAACATTTTATGTGTTAATATACCGTCGCAACGTATGCCACTTTTGTTTGTAGGAAGACAACCGTAAAATGGCGGCAATGCAAAATCTGTATTTAGCTTTCGGTCTGATGACGGCACGTAAAGAATCATTAGATTTCAGCATGATAATTTTGCACGGAGATAAATCGTAAGCATGAATAATATTCTTCTTGAAAGTCGTATCATATTTTAGCAATCACTAACCTGGCAACGCGAATCTGTGATGTCATATCAGGAAATTTAACCTACTTGGAATATTTCTGAGTGTAAGAGCAACACCTAAATAGGTCATTAAATTTAATGAATATTAATTTATAGTTTTTGCTAGCTTCAGAATATAGAATTAAAATATAAAGGAAATACGTGTCACAAATTCTACCCAGGAACTTGCGTTTTTGTAAATTTCAAAAACAGTATTATATTGTGCATTGTAGGATAACATTTAAAACACGCTGCCGAAACTGATACTTATCGGTGGGTGATTTTAAAGTATTAGTCACTAGGTGTTACTTTGGTCCCTATTTTGATCAACTGACTACAGATATATAATATTTCATATTTTTTGTTTCATACAAGGGCCTGAAATGGTACTGCCTTAAACTCAAACTTAATATAAATTAGAATTATAGGTTCGTATTTATGGTTTATGGCATATAGTGTTTTCATTAAAGTTATATATTCCGTTGAGATATTCCAACTCAAAATTTGTTGATATTTCTTATTACCTTATGCGATACATAACCGCTCATATTATCTTTTAATATTTTATCACTCTATTAATATTTTGTAAAAACATAAACTAAGCTGAGAAATATACAATGTTCTCCAGACTCGATATATTATGATTAAAATATTCTGCTTATAAATATGCTCTTTAACACCCAAATCTACTTAATGGATTCAAATAGGTGTACAATTTCGCGTAGTACCACATACAATCTGTGAAATCCAGCGGATTGCACATTTTCTGATTTGTTACTATTCTGCTGGTATGGAATATTGTTGCGCAATTCATGAAAGAAGCTTTCAGTTTGAATGATACTTTAAGTAAGTTGCTATGAAACCAGAATTTGAAATTTCCAGATTGATGCAACCAACAGTAGCCTAACTCAAAGTATAAATTTGCGTTTGTCTTTGCTGCAGACAGTTCGGTTCGTAAGCCTAGAAACAGTCTGTGCAAGACATGACAAGACGAAACGATACAGGAAGATGAAAGGAAACGTGATGTTAAAATACAGAACATCGTATGGCACATAATCGATACCGAATCAACAGATGACTGTATGATGTGTCCTTTATTGCACTGGTAATTTGGGAGAAATTAAGGCACAAAAATTCTTTTTGTGGGAAAATGTAAGAAGCTGACAGTTTTATAACGTAAATATTTTCAATTTAAATGTTCTTTCCGGAAACATGAGAAGAGATGGACACACTAAGGACGCCTGAATGATTCAGAAAAAACCAGATTGATGTAATCCTGCATAATTCAGGATTAGTTTCTTCCGTGCAGTTTTATTAATTGCCTTATTCGAATCTGTATAATCAGTTTAACTCAGCAGAGATAAAAATTCATGATTACAAACAAAACTATCTACACTTGAAAGGATACTAATACCATACGCGTTTCGACCTCAAGAGGTCATCATCAGCGGCAAAACAAATTAACACATACAATACAATTCAAAAGACTATGGTTTCTACAGAGCATAAAGCTTCTTGAGCTCGAACCATGTTTGGCATTAGTGTCCTTTCAAGTGTAAACAGTTTTGTTTGTATGCATGTCAATACACTGCACGGTATGCAAGGTTTCAGCAGAAATCGTGAGATGTTAATAATCACTAAGCTAGTTAAGAAACATCGCGTCTGTTTTGAAAAGGGAAGGTCAGATAATTCACAAAAGCCCGCAATTATTCCCAGTCTTAAGCCCAATGATTCTAGTCATCATGACACTATTTCGTTTAACATATTCATTTATTTAAATCGTTTCAAGAATTTGGTCAATTCCGATAAACTGAGTAACATTTCTGAATAAGCTTTTATGAGACGATGGGTTATTATTCACTTGTTCAACCCACAATCTGTTTTTAATATACGTAAGGAGATAATAATCCTTTTTAAATCTTTTCATCACATGAAATTTACGAATATCTGGGACATTTATAACTGAAATGGATTATTTTGCAGTAATTTTCTGCCTGTTATTGACTTGTGATTCCTGTACATTGCACATTTGTTTCTTCATTTTGCTTAGAATTCGTGTTTTTGTATCGCAGCAGCGAGTTTAATTAGTTAGTTACTCACTTATTTCGAAAGGCGTTATTACCAGGTCAGCCGTCTGACTGTGGCTTCGAATTACCAACTTTTAAAATTCACTTCATGCCGTGAAAGAGAATATAATCTTTACTTCTTCTTATAAAATCTACTCTGTTACGTAAATAACATAAATTATAAACAGATTATCTGATACTGCGTGGAAATTTTTAACTTGTAATTTATAGCTTGTTGAAAAATACCAATCGATTTATCGAATATTAAAACAACACGTTTGTAAATGATATTAATCTGTATATGACAGGAACATGTGGTTTGAACAGTATTAATCATTATTTAACTTTCATAATGCACACACGTCATTTCCGAGTCTTTATTCTCTACTAGAAATTATTTTCCTCATATCAACCAGTTTTCAAGAACACGCTACCTAGATCTGAGCTTATTAGCTTTTACTGCTCCGTTGTTTGTGTACCTTAATTGCTCCTTTGTAAAATAAACAGAGTCCATGCAAAGATTATTTAACGAAACTTTGAATAACACGTTTAGTCTCGCATGGAAAATCGATACATTCCTTCTGAGCGAAACAAATTATGAATGAAGTTATCGGTAGGACAGATACGATATTTTATTCCATCAACACTTCTAATACAGTCGTTTATACCTCATCTATCCCCTACCACTCAATGAATACCAATAGCCCAAGAGTTCCTAAGTCTGAAGTAAATGCGGCCGGAGTCGGAAGAGATCTGACAAGCTAATGAATAGATATAAAAATTTTGTAAAAATTCTGCTCATATTAACAATTACGGATTAAAACAATGCAGGTACTAGGTATTTATTTACTACTAGTATTCCTAAATATCGGTATAGTACCCAAACTCTATTACGGCGAAAATCGCCTGGACGATGGACACAACAAAAACCTCTGAAGCGTTGGTAAACATTTATCAAACTCCACGGCGCCACAACCCAGAATACGGCCATATTCAAACTCACCGCAGTGATAACCTCAAATCCTACGTCATATTAAAGAGGTTGGTATCAAAGGAAAACAATGTACAAATTTTAATTCTAGTATGAATCCTGAAGGGAAGCGAGAACTTGAGAAAAGCTGAGCTTATATAGGATAATATTAAAGTGAATGTTAAAGAAATAACTTATTAGGGCGTAGATTATACTAATTTGTCTGATAATAGAGATTAGTGAAGGGTTCGATTCCCGTGCGGTGCTCAAATTTATAACTTCTGTTGGGCATTAAAGTTACATTACTGAAGGTGAGTTTTCTGATTATCTATTCTGCCCCATGGAATTAGTGCAGAACACTTCATACCATTCATTACGTAGACCTACTTTAGAAATTACATACCCTGTTGGAAACAACATGAATTCTGACAGGTCCCAAAAGCAATACAAATTTCGCAAGGAGCATGTTTGCTGAGCAGGTAGACTCTACATGGAAACAGACTATCTTCTAATCCTGTGTATTTTAATGGTATTTTAGTCTCCCCTGGGAGACGATACGTTATGTGCTCCGGCTTCCTCCATCCCAAAACCTGCAAGCTCTAATCACCCTCATTGTTTCCTCTGCTCCATTAGCCTTATAGAAATATCCGTGTTCGTCAAAACTGCATACAGAATGTGTCTACTATATAATTGTAAATCTGTTACTTATGAAATGTAGAGGAATAAAAACTAGGCGTTTTGGATTATTATTAAATTCCGTTCTCTCATGTATCTAGGAACACGTAAAAAATATCATCGCGGACCGTGAGACAAGAAACGAACACTTGTAACTGGAAAGCATAATTTTTATATGTTATTTACAGGCTAGAACTGACAAACTACGTGATAATATTTCTTCTATAGCTAGGTATATTTTAAGATTACTTCTCAACTTTCATATTTAAATAGCTTTCCGGTCATTTACGTTCGAATATTATATTTCCGGGAAGTATGAATTAAAAAAAACAGATAAAATTTCAGAAGAGGTTGAGGCCATATTAGGACTTGGATGTATTCATAAATATTACCATAGCGGTCTTATTGCTTGTGTCAGTATGCCAACGTAGCTGTAGACATAAGAATGGGATATTCAGTACCACCAGTAATCTTCAATATTTGTTTAACCTATGTCATTGAAGAATGATAAGAAAAGACTAAAGTATTAAATAATAACTTGTTGACAGTATTATTGTTTCCATGTATAACTTTGGCTTTCGGTTGAGAACCGTGAATGATATTTAGTGGTAACCAACGTTTTGGAAAACATTGCAGTTGCCATTTTCAAGGTGGATGACAAATTCAATGTATGATCTTGAGCTTTCACGGCGACTGTGTACAATAAAATCCTCTCGGGCTATCAGCCGCGTCATGAAGAAACCGACGTTTCGAGGTCAATCACTGAACTCGTCCTCAGGGTACTGAAGTGATGGGCCTCGAAGCGTTGGTTTCTTCATGACTCGGCTGATAGCCTGAGAGGATTTTATTGAACAAATTCAATGTTTGTCGAATCTTTGGCTTACACCAAATTTCCGACACGGTTATCACTCGAAAATCGAAGTTATTGAAGTTCAGTCTCGTAAATCTGCGTACAAGGACTGTTGCTTGCAGGCGATCAAACTCTTGTAACTGCTTCAGAAAATTCTGTTCAAAAAGTTTATTCAGAAATTATATGTAATTTCATAACGCTGCCACGTACACTGCACCAGGTAACGAAATATAATCTGCTAGATATGAACGATCGTTAACAACATAAATTGGCACTGATAATTTTATTAGGACTATATAACAGATTAAATATTAAACGTGCTTTTTATTGGCAAGCAGACATAGACAGGCTTTTAGTTATGGTAAGGAACCACATAGATTTAATTAAGTTCAGAATTAATAATAACTTTACTTCATCAACTAATAAGAACATTGATAGAATTCTACAAATCATGTTGTAGATGATCAAATGAAGGAGGATAAAATGGGAAAATTAAGCAGCACGCATGAAAGACATGAGAAATTCATATATTTTGATCGGAAAGTCTGAAGAGAATATGTTATTTAAATGATCTAGGCCCATGTATGAGAAAGAAATAGTGTGGGAGGAAGTGAAGTGATTTCTGTAATTAGCGGAGAATTTCCTAAATTAATGAGCTACAATCAGCTAATAAAAAATATTCTCCATGGATTTCATGAGGATAAAATATTTTGTAACAAGGTAAGGGGGGTAATAAAGAATTTTCAGTCCGTTAAATTATATTCTAGTTAGCAGGTCTTAAAAACATCTGAGCCCACTAGGGTTTATACAAAATCCGACTTTTAAAAAAACCGGATTCGATTTCCAGTATTTCCAAAAAAACCGGTTAAACCGGTTTTAGAATTTTTACAAAAAACAAAACTAAATATTATAGTTCAAACATTAAAAAAATATTTACACTTATTTTAATTTTTTTCAGTTTATTTAATATTTATGAAACTACAAAAATATAACAAAATAAATTATACTCTATATAAAACCAAATAAAAAACTAAAATAACTAATATCCGTACAAAATATGAATTATAAACTATGTCGTTTGCTAGATCCAAGTTAAAAACTTGTAGCCTCTCAGAAACTAATTCTAATGTTTTCTTAGCATCGCAGGAACTAGCTATTGGATCTAAGCCCAAATTAAAATCTTCCGCAAAATGGTGTACGTTGATATTTAAATATCTGCGATTTCTTTTGCTAGTTCACTCTTCTAAAGTTATAAAAGAAATCCCATTCTTCTTAATACAATCCAATTCATTTATAATTTCACGTTTGGCATTATCATAAAACTTATGAATGAGATCCATTACTCGAGAGTTGTTTTTTGGTAATGAATATCCCCGTTGTTGAAAAGACTCTCGTATGAACGAGCTTGTTGTAATGCTGTTAATGGACAATCCATCCATTGCAGCAAGTTTTGCTATAATTTCTTCTAAACTACTCTTTTTCACGAAATTAAAAATAGAAAGCTTTTGTGGATTTGCATGTCAAACATTCGCCTGACTCATGAAGATTAGTTTTACTACAATATGCTTGTGCCCGAGGCGATTTCAATTCAAAATATTAACGTTTTTAATTAATTAATTAACTAATTTTTCCATATTAATTCTAGTATCTAAAACCGGTTTTTTAAATTTTAAAAACCGGTTTTCGAATTTTACAAATTTATCCAAAAAACCGGTTTTTAAACCCGGTTTTTTAAAAACCGATAAACCCTAGAGCCCACTAATTTTATTTTCTACATCTACAGAGTGATTATAGAATTGGCGTATGCAATATAAGTTTATCTGAAGTCATTGTGTAGAAGATAATGTTTCACTTTGCTTCCATTTAACGACTTTACTTATATTTCCAGAGAATGTGAAGTTGCAATAATATGTACCATTTAAAATTATCCATTTTCTGTGAAATTTATAATGAAAGTTCTGTCAAACCCACACTCCAACAAAACCCGTCGCAAAGGACAAATTGGCCAACGGTCGCATGTAAGTGGGGAGTAATGGATGTTAATGACGAGTCGATAAAGGGGTGAAGTTTCGCACACAAAAGAGACATGCAGAAATTTGTATAATTTTCCGGTGAATTCTGGAACGAAAGTATCATGAAGGGAGCAACACAGGAAAAAAGTCGTTTGTCATTTAAACCAGTCACCTGGAGAGTGGATTTCTATAAGGATAATACATGACAGACGTATCTGAAATGGATCATGTGTAGAAATCGTTAAAATAAAAAGAATCCATGTGCGTGTACCGGATATAAAGATGCACTACACTAATAATTGCATACATCGACAACATTTAATATAATAACTGAATTATTTGACTGAAAACAAGGTTTACTACCGCCATTAGACAATGAATAGTTTTTAAGTGCTCTAAGAAAGAGATTTGTTCACTGGCAGACCTGTACGTCATCTGCAGTTTCTACTTCAAGCGTCACGAAACCAAATTTCTTTGTGCACATGAAAGTCTCGTTCACAGGAGATCCAGTCAGAATCATATCCGTTGGTATCTGAAAAAGAAATTCAGTATCAATAAATGATTAGATTTTAGCAAGCATACAGTGAATACCGAAGTGAGTAAGTGTGCTTAAAACTGTAATTGCATACGTCCAAAACGTTTCAGTATTTGAAAATACAGAAAAAAATTCAAATTATGTTTACGAAAAAATGGCAGTGTTACGAAAATAACATAACATAATTACACTCGCGGATGCTTGCAAAAGTAAAATTCGTATCTATCTGGAACAGTTTAATGCTTTTAAGAACTTTTAATGACTGAACTCTTAAAGTCAGTCTTTAACAACATCATTATTGTCTCAAAAATTGTCGCACTAAAATTCCATTGGCACATTGTATTTATAATAAAATGTTAATTTTGCAACTGCTGCCGCCACTGCTGAATAGTTTGCCTAGACTTTTCTGATTCAGAATTTATTTGAGAAACTGATTCTTTTAGATAATTGGCAATATTCATTAGCCATAGGAAAAATCAACACATCGAGGGTCTCCGTACTCTGAGGAGGATTTTACCCGGAATCCAAGTTTTTGCGTGTATGCACCTTAAACTGTGCGGCCACTATGATGAAGCATCTTAAATTGTAGAAATAATATAGTTCATTCTAATGCTATTTATACTGTTTATATTTTAATTACACAACTATGATTGATCCTGTGAACTAATAGATCATTCCCCATATTTTCTCTATCGACAGACTTTCGACGGTATTTTCAATTCATATGGATATGAAAAGTTTCCGATTTATCATATCGATTTGCTGACGTAAACTAACGTCGCTAATATAAAGTTTATTGCATTAGGCTCTGTATTATCGATTATTTTAGAGAATTATTGTTGTGGAACTAGAGCTGTATGTTACTTGTATACTGTGTAGGCTTTCAGGGACTCAGTGGAAGATGAGAAAATGTGGACGTGATATAGTTGAAGAAAGCATTAGTGCTACCTGAGACTCACATCTACAAACAACCTCCTACATAATTCTAACCCACATCTTTCCCACTAGCTAATGACTCTCCAAAGTATGGGCCGCGGTTTGGATGGTGCCCGCTGCTCCATTACATAAGATACTTAGGCACGTATGGAATTTATTTTACTAAAAATAAAAATAAAGGTGTCCATAAATACAAATACAAATACGCCAAGTGAAGAACCTACGAATAACACTCATATACGCTGAAGTACGTATGTCTAACCCTACTTTCTGATATGACAGCATTGTTATTTAAATGTCTGAATACAATTCATGTCCAATAAAAAATTAACGTTAGATCGGACAGTTGGAACATTTTGCAGTTAAATAATTATTTAACCAATTTATTATACCACATTTTCATAGGGCCTATATTTTTATCTTTGAGTGTTTAGGTTAAGAGAAAAAATGGTCTGGGCAGTCCGGCGAAAACATTAATTGACAAAGTGTCCGAGTTTGATAAAGTTGTGAAACTCCTGCTGTAGATGATCTTTGTAACCCTTTACCTTGCAGAGCAGAGAGATGGGTGTTGTATCTGTAACACCCCAGTCTCCGCGACCTCTCGTTCTCTCTTTCTTACTTTCTCACATTGAATCAATACAAAGGAGCACAGCAAGCTGAAAGGCACATCCAGTCACTACGGCCGGCAGTAACAGACATCAATGCCTATGTGATGGATACACACAGCATCATCTGAGACAGATAAGAGACAGAGAAAGAAAGAGAAGACATTTATGAAGAACCACCTTTGCTCTATTCCTTATCTCTTCATCCTTGTCTAGCCTCTTGTGTTATTCATCTCGTTGGTCGTGTTTATCATCAGTTTGCGAATTTTATCTCATCTGAGGAGTATAGTCGATGGGAAGTAGGCAAAAGTTTTGCTCCAAAAGTAGAATGAGATGGAACTTATTCAACATGCTAACGCCAGCCTAACAGAATGAGTAAATTGTGAAGGAGAATCAAAAAGGGTAGGAGAAGCCGAATTTGTGTGGGTGTGCTTGAAAAAAATAGAAACACGAAAGGACTGAGTTGCTAAGGATGTTAAGGATTTTGAAACCATGAAGACTCAAGTGTAAGAAAAACATGCTTTTCATATTTTACTAAAGCGAAACATTTATCGATTTTTTTATTATCTGCTGAGGCGTTGCGGTACTGTCTATCTAAGAGGAGTGATAAACGCTATCTACTATACTTTACAAGACTGAAGCGTGGAAAGTACCAACGGAACGTACACTTGATGGATCGCAAAGTCTTGGAAGACCTATCTCTCCCTCTCTCTCTCCCAGAACTTCTGGAGAAGAAGTTGTGTATAAGCCTTCAGGGTATATTACTACACTCATTTGCGCTCGCCTTGTTGAAAGGGGTAGGTTGGTGTTTCGACGTGAGGGTTAGTTGTAGATGAAGGTTATGGAAGTTGTTAGGGTGTAAAATGTTTATTGGTTGGTGTGAAGACTTGTTTGAAGTGAGGTAACAGGGGGCGATGATGTTTGCCGAGTCGGTTTCGAAGAACTTGAGTTTAAATTCAGAACAGCTCAAAGCTTTTTTACGCTTATTACTTCCGATGCTTGAAAGTTTTCTTCGCAGTTTTAGACCTCTAAAATGTGGCTAAATAAATTGAGGTCATATGAAATCAGTTTAAAAGAAATATAAAAACGTTTAGAATCAAGTAAGCTTGTATTTGGCCTGGACAGTTAATGACAAAATACCAATAACAAATGTATTTGATGAAAAAAGGTTATTTTATGAGTCGTCTATGATTAAATACATTTCATTTTTATTTGATGCAGGCATGAATCGGAGAAACGTTAAATAACACATCTTTTTACAAGCTCGAAATTAAAACTACAATTTCAGGTAAATTCATCAGTTACATATACAACCAATCTGAAATCTCTCCAAAAATAGACACAAATGAACAGTACATTGCATTCTATTTTACGTCCTTTGTTACTCGAATTTCTGGTACAAATTCACCTATTATATAACAACTAGAATCATAAAACCAAAAGTAATTATATTAACTTTAATTGCTGCTTCTGAATGTGGTAGTGAATTTGTTGGTGGTGATGACGATAATGACGATAAAGATACTAAAACTTTTGTTGTCAACATTGATAATGATTTTGAAGCATCGGATTATGTCAGTGATAATGATGCTGGCTGTGGTGATGACGTGACCGCCTAACAAGGACAAGAGACGAAAAATCTCAACTCAATAAACGCTAAACATTAATGACAAAGAATAAGAAATCTGCAGCTTTTATATATATGTATGAATATACATATACACATACATATGTATAGTTAGTAGTAAATATGAAATAACAGAAATGAGACAGTAGATATTTTAGTTATTTACTTTCAGTACGACAACTTTAATTATAATAAAAGGTGTCTAGGGATGATAGGTCTTTCACATGAATTCGATGAAAACACTATTCATCGTCTTGAGTGGAACATCGTCGTTTTAGAAATATATACTGCAATTTTTAAATGAGCCACCTAATATATGTAATATTAAAGCAGTCTCGCTTTAAGCCATGTAGGCGCTTGCGGGTTGGGGTGGTATAGCTCTTATTCATTCTGAACCTCGGAAAAAGTCAAGGGTGTGTGGTCAGTATCACGCCATGGCCGCCCTTTACCCCCGGGAAAGGACGACGTTACTCAATGTGCAGGAGACTCGGTTGGCCCAGGGCCGGTCTGAATGCAGAAGCTAGAGAAACAAATCTCGATCTAACCCCAGTCGTCCAGTCCTATCACGGTTCTTCTTATATGTAATATTACAAATAAAAATATTCTTAAACAGATAAGCCTATGTCATCTTTGTTAAAGGTATCGTATTAATTCGTTCAAGAAAAGTTTAAATTTGTTCATTAAAAATGTCATGCTGTTTATGGGCTTTGTTTCGCAATGGAGATGGCGCACAATGTCTGCATAACGTTACCACAATGGAAATTTAAGCTCAATTACTAAAATAAGTAAAACATCATAGAATTTCCATTACTGATATAGGAAACATCATATTTCTATAATTTTATCTTTGAAAATGGATATAAGACTGCTAAAGCGAAACTTTACAGCAATTATAATACACGCAATAAACGTATGTTGGTTGTTGAGCCTTCCAGTGTTTTGAAAGTTTACCGATGTTTTAGAGGCGATTTTTGCATTCATCATCAGGATAATGAATACTTTGATGTACTCAATGTACGAAGACAACTACTTTCTGTAATATTAAGCCGTTAGTCTGTTGGAAGTTTGCCAACATTTCAGTGGTTTTTGCTGTCTCAACCACCAGGGTGATTCATCGTAATGGTGGTGACAGCAAGAACCTCCGAAACGTCGGTGAACTTCTTCCAGTTTACGGACGCAACATTCCATACGGGAATCAGATTCATTGTAACTGTCATGAGAAAATTAAATCTTACCTAAGCACGTTGCGGTTCATAATTATATTTAAATACGATGCCTCCGAGAGAGAACAGTATAAAAAAAACTAAACAGTTAAGTTGTCTCGTTATACGACATGTAGGCGCTTAGGAGGAGAGGAATGTCAGCTCCTACTCATTCTTAATCTCAGCACATTTACTATCGATTATCTTACCGTACCACCTTTTTCTTCGTGGTGTTAGCCCACATAGCAGTCAATCAATTTAGCGAAAGTCTTTTTCTGATCACAGTGACCTGTAAGCATCCCGTACCTTTAAATTATATCCAAAATCCTATTTAAAACAACTAAATAAATAAGATAAAACTTTAACCAATCGATCTTCTACTCGTCCCTAAGATCTCTTAAGTAAATCATCAATCACAATCTCCTTCCCTTTACTGACTCAGACTGTAGAAAAGTTAAAAAGAAAGGCGGATAACGAGATTAAGCCGGAAAGAAGAAGAAGTGTTGGTGGGAAGGAGAATACGATACGGTCATAAAACAGCTTTCAGCAATAACATCGATTACAATCGGATTCTATTTTGTGATTTACACACAATTTTAGTGCATAAACACTTAGTAATAACAGGCATGCATGCCCTAATTATTTAAATTTCACATGTGCAGGTGTTAGTGCTAAGTAAATAACTTAATCAAACAGTGTCCTTAAGAAATTACAACGTGTCTCACAAAATAAAATTTTACCCTCCACTTACAGAATTCCAATGTTACTTACCTGGTTCTAAATTGACCCACACTATTATTCATTCATTGGCACCTCGATTTCCCATGTGTTATCTTCTTTCAGCTTTTTAAATTTGATTTATATATTTCTCAAATCTCTAACGCGTGCTACATGTCCCTCTCGCCTCATTCTCCTTAATTTAATAACGCTAATAATATCTAAAAAGGATTTGGAAATTGGAAATCATCTCGTTATGCAGTTTTCTCCAGCCTCTTATCATTTCTGCTTTCTTATCTGAAAATATTTTTCTCAGCACTTCGTTCCCAAACACCGCTAGGCTATCAATGACATAATGGACCGTCTTCTGGTAGCATCGTCTTATATTAAGAATACTATTAACTGTATGTAGCAACTGTATTAAATATTAAGAACAGAACGTGAAAAAAATAGTTAAAATTAAAAGTAAAATAATATCAAACGTGTGTACTGATAGTGGTTAAAATATGTCTAGTTTTTTAACAAAAATGATAAGGATGGATAATATCCAGAAAGGTTGTTGATAAATTAAATTTAATGTAAAGGTAAATTATAATTTTTTAAGTTCGATTTTAATTGGAGACGATTTTGCAAACTAAGGATAACTTATTTAGAATAGGTATTTATTAACGGAACTAGTGTCACATTTCTAACTTTGTCTGAAATTGATAATAATAGTTGTTAAGTCTCGAGTCAGACTGTGTGCAGTCTTGTTTGTAAGGGCCATAATAGACATATTCCTGCAAGGTATGATTTTTGGGGCAGTAGATATATGTTACACTGGACCCATATAGAAAACGTGTATTTTATTCCAGTATGCCCTTCTATAAATTTCTATGCGAGCAAAAGTCCCAACATTTTTCGAGCATTTACGAATCGAAAATAATGCTCAAATTTTCCCATATTCCAATATTATTATGTATTTTGTATTAATTGCGTCTGTATACTTGAACATCATTTAGAGATCACGTTTGTATTTGTAGATATTTCAAAACATAGTCTGCCGATTACATTTTTCAAAATTTATTTTTCTAAGAAAAGTAATACCTTTCGAAATTTTCTCTTTCAGTGTTACACATCTCAAGTACAGCTTTTTAAAAATTATTTGTCAATGACAAGTTTCAACATTATATGAACCTCTAAGTTACTTTAAGACTTTAATATTCCGAATATATTTTATATTTTAAAACAGAATTTTGAATTATGTTTCAAGTCCTAATAAATGTTATAAATAAAGGATTAGCCTGGAAAGTTTACAAAATCATAAAAGAGATTATAACTGCTACTGTGGCTAAACACAGACAAGCGTTGGTAATTCATTAATTGGGAATTCAAACATCGGAGAACGAAACTCGTCCATCCAGATAACAGAAATCTGTATGATAGGGAAATTACAACGAAGAGTTTCCTGAACGTTTTAAATAATCTCTGTGATGAAAATCATGTTACTGTTAAACTGAATCACAAATGATCTTTACGTATAGCGCCAACCGAAGGCAGTTAACATTATCGCAGAACACAATGAATTAAAACGTAAGATCACACTTCAGTAATTACTAGTGCAGAAATATTACAATGATCCTTTAGTCATTATTTAGAAGTTTGCAAAATGATTTCATACCAACCATAATAACGATTAATTAAGTCTGGTATTTGGAGCCAATATTACGTAATTGCAGATATCGTTCAATTTCACGCATCAACAACGAAATTTACGTTTCCTTTCTTGGATACGGTTTACAGTGACTCTAGAAAATCTGTAACCTGAATTTTATGGATATGATTGTTTAACTGACAATGTACTTTTGGTCTGTAAGCTGATAATTTTCGGTAATTGCTGTCTTCTGGGTTCTTGCTCACGGTCTTCAGAACCTTAAATCTCACAGGGACTTCTTTTTCCAATAGGGAATCCAATATCCTAATTACAGATTCTGTAGTCTTCCTCAGTCCCTGAGAAGGAAGTCTGAACACTGATAGGCTGGATATTTCTTTAGAAAGATCAATGACTCTTATATTAACTTTTTTACGCAAATTATATATCATCTTCCTTCTATTCTCCATAGTTGGTACATGGTCGTCAAGTATCGTAAGTAACTGTTATTCTTATATCTTATAATCGAATCTTCGAATAATTATTCCATTTTAAGTTGGTAGAAAAACAAACAGTTGGGTTTTATTCCCTACTAAGTTCATTATCTCTTTAAGTCTTTTATCTATTTGTATACTTCTGAGTACCTTACCAATTCTCCCTCCCATCCGGTATTACTTAGGCTATCGGTTGTCCACTTGTTGTATTACCCTGCCCTTACCCGATGGCTTCTCCAGCGCCGTCCCATATCCTCTACTCCTGTACCTACCACCATTTCTCGGCGCGCAGCTTGTTCAGCACTCTGCTGATGGAGGCAGCAAGATCCTCTGAAACGTCGGTCAGTGTCTATCAGACTACACTGTGCAACATTTCAGAAGACAACAATCTTCATATTAGTCGCAATAACAGCTTGAAATCTCACATTTTTATTACTATTCTCCTGACATTTGCACTGGAATTTGTCCATTGCGAGGGGTAAGTTATAATTAACGTACATCTAAAGAGTATTCCTTGATTTGGCCTTTATTTTCCTTCAAGCTAGTGTCTATAATTACAGAAACATATTTTAACTCGTTCGAAACAAAAAAATGTAAAAATATGTCTATTAGCTTCATCGTGCTTTTCATCCGTCAGTTGGTCCTCATGTAACAGCTCGAGAGCCCATGAACGGTATTTTATAATATCTGAAACTAAAGATTTTGGTCAAAATCGAGCGACAATATCGGGGGCAATACGTACCTGCTTACAAGCTTTTCTATGCTAATTTCTGACGTAGCTCCCTCAGTATTTGTCGGAGCCAGTATAGATAAGCCATATTTACATTTTGTACAAAATACATTTTCTCCATTGGTAATAGGGTTTTTTCGGGAAATAAACAGTTTCCATGTTTATGCTGTATAATCTCATAACTCGAACATTGTTGGAATTAATGAAAATCAAGAGCAAATAGGAGGGTGAACCCGCCAAACTTGTTACGCTATGAGTGCATATATAGTCTATTTTGTTGTCAGTATCAATGATTGTGATCGAATCGGGGACCTTCTGAATACTAATCACCTGAAGTTTGCAATGATTCCAATACCCATAACTTCATGGATAAAAATAAATACCCATACCAAACAACGGAAAATATACGACGTAATTAATACAAGGAATCAAACATTGTCACAAGTCTTTACAAACTGATCCTTCTGGCAAATAAAACTATCAGTACTGCAAGGCATAAACAGAATACGGCTTTGTGCAATGGTTTGAACACTGACATTACAATATACAAACTGGAATTCAAATCTCTTCACTCATTTTGTAATGCAAGTAACAAGGCTTTGTATGTTGTAGAGTTTCCCTCAATAGCTGACATATAGTTAATAAACTATGGACCAATGAGGTTGTTTGAACTAGCAGTTTGCACAGTGTACTCAGTAGCAGATACAGTACACTGTGCTGTATCTGCTCTCGGGTTACATGGTTTAACCGAAAAATTATACATGAGTTACCTATAGCTCAGTGAGGAACTTGTTATGAAACAGTGCACTGGACATTTGACGAGTCTTTGTCTGCTTCTTGTCTTTTCATTTCGCATGGAATTTTTATATCCTGTTGTCGTGAATTAAATCTCAAAGCATTATAAGTATTAGAGCATCCTGGCTAATGAAGACGTACGTACAAATTCATATTCTTAATTCATATAAACTGCTTCAAGTAATTTATTTCAACTCTTTTATATTATTACTAATGTAGGATATTTATTGTGGTTTTTATGATTCACAAATTTCAGGGAACCGTTTATTAACAAATATGAATATGCCTTTTAAAAATTACTGAAGTAAGTGTTGTTTCTCTTCAATCATATACAGTAAAACCTATTTTTTCTAATAAGTCTATAATAATTCTTACAGTAAAGATAATGATAAATGTGGCAGGCCTAATATTTGAGATGATCGTGGAGGTGGTAGTAATAATAATAATAATAATGGGAAGAATTAATATATAAATCATTGTGTGATAATGTGCATGTTACGTGGCACACGGTAAATAATTTTTATTATTAATTTTAATATCTGGAGGTGAAAGTAAAAATGATTAGGAAAATTCATTACTGAATTCGGTTAATCTCGAACCCAAGAACTTCTACAGACATTGGCTATATACCTGTATCACGAATTTCCCCATTAATAGGTAATTATCCTTGAATAAATTATCTGGTGAGAAAGCACTTTCAAACAAGAACCTGTCAGAGAGTGTCATTGAAGTAAGGACGGCAAATGACCTGTTGAGTTAAACAGGTAGTAAACTGTGGATGGTAGATTACAGTTTCGCATGATAAATAAGAATATATCTTAACCGCATACACAATATTTGTTCCTGTCGTTGATATGCGCCTTCAGCACAGTTTCGATCATTAACGTTTCATTATGTGTAAAATTACAACCTAATCTACTGGCAGTTATAATGCCGTTCCTGTTAAACAATCTACGTTGATTCTACGTACCAGTATGTGAGATTATATATTGTTGTAGTAAAAACTTTAACAGTGATTGTATGCAAGAAAATACAATTAGCAGCTTAGACCTGATTTATTAAAAAAACAGAAATACAATACATCGCTTTTGTAAGTTCATACTTAGATTCTGGGCGAAAGAATAAGCTGTTCAAAGAGAAAATAATACATAGCCCAGGCACAGATATTGTAAAGTGCTTGTTCTTATGAGGACGATTTACACAGCTGTGTTAAAACTTCAAGTAGTAGTTTCGGCAAAAATTAAATGCAAAACAAAAAAGATCGGAAATCTTCGTTTTCTGAAACATTTATGTTATATAACAATATTTCCACGAATTCATACGTCTCAAGGGATTACATTAAATCCATAACCAGAGGTTTATAAATATATGTTATATATACAAGAAAAGTTTTAAAAAGACTTAGGCTAAATCGATATTAAGTAACAATTCAGAGGTGAAGTTTAGAAAAAGTCGCCATAAATTACAAGTTATAAAACTAAAAAGTTTTAGGAAACTTTGAAATTAAAACCTCCTGGTAAAAGGCAAGAAAACGCTTTGAAAATAAAAGCTACTTAGAAACTGCAGAATAATTTTACTCTGTACTCACCGTGGTTGTTCTGGCATATTAGCGATATCAGTCTGTGTTCCGGGAATAAGAAAGGATATGGTAATTTGGTAACAATTCAAGCTACTTTCTGAAATTGGTGACTAAATAAGTGACTGACTGAATAACCTGTCGACCGACATAAAAACATAGAATTTATTTAAACATTTTAATTCCGTTATTGTTATGGTTTTAAGCGCCATATTCCAAGTGGTTAAATAACAGTTTTCACCGCTGAAACCAAGGTAAATCCCAGGTAATTTCAAGTAGGATATATGATGTAAAAATTAGCAGTGTAGTTCTAGAGTTCTTCAGCTTTCCCTGATAATCTTCGTTGCACCCTTTCTCTATATTCATCTATAACCGCCTCACGAAGAAAGCGATAAGCATGTATTATTATAACCTCGATCGTAATTTAGGGGCTTCATCTCTTACCTGGCGGATTTTAGATTAATTCTTTCTTTTATTCTCATGCATTTTTCAGTTAGTGCTACCATTTGTTACATTTAAAAATATATCATGCATACAAACAAAACTGTTTAAACTTTGAAAACACTTTGTGCCAAACGCGTTTCGACCTCATGAGGTCATCATCAATTGCGAAAACATATTAATTAGTCTGTCTATTAAAATCATACAAAGCATAAATCGATTGGTTGTTATAAAGCACTGAGCATAAAACAGTCACATTTTATAAAACCATATTTCATGTAATACCACACTGAACGTTTATATTGCACAAGAGGGCATCAAGATTTGTTACATTGCCCATATTTAACATTTAATCACGTCCGTAATGAAATATTCTCTACTTTGAATCGTTTGTAGTTCGTTTTTATGATGGTACCATTCGCTTTATGTTAGCCCCATGAACAAAATTCCTTTGTGTTCTTTATTGTCGGCATTTGAGCCCAGACGCAACGAAGATACACTTTTACGGGAACACGAAATTCACATCATAGCACGACATTAAATACACACACGCTACAATTTTTTTTACAAAGTATTCACTTTAGCTTTAAATTACCCTGTTGAAATCGCATAGAATAATGGAAGCCCCTACGCTAAAAATACTGAATCTTTTCCTACAAGATAATACTAAATTGCATCCGATGTGTTAATACAATTATTTTAGTTATAAATGCAACTTTGTTATAATACGCACCTAGATAATGCTGGCACCGTTCATACAGCATAAGCTCAGTAGACCCTATGTATCACTATTTGAGGCATGACTAGTGTACAAACTAAGTTTAAATAAAAACACGCACGTACATGACTATGGTAACAACTGTACTGTACTACGCGTTATGTGATATCAAATTTCACTGCTATACTATTCAAGAAGTTCTGTGAATAACTCAAAATACAAAATTTTCTTCAGATTCTTCAATATATATACGCCGAATTTAGCATAAGTGTAATTATATTATTATACAATTTACTGATTCACTTAAATGCATAGTTTCCAACATATGAAAGTCCATTTCCTTAGTTTGTCCATACACTTCAACGATTAATACGAATGTTACATTTTTAATTGTTAACATACTGAGAGCTATTTCCATGATAAATTTACACCAGCCATTGCCATCAATGTAGATTTTCCGTCGTCACCATGTTGTTTATCATTCCTAGGAAATAAGGCATTAACATAATTTCCATATTTCTCAAATATCAATTGTCACTGTGTGTGGCAGAATCTTCACTCCCACCACATTACAATGCAGAAACGCTACGTTGGTTATTAGTCGTATTAAATAAGTGCGGTAGCCTCCACAAACATGATGCTCATACATAGTATCGTGAAAATCCATCACTCGGTGACGTAAGCCTTGATATCACGAGTCTATCTTGAAATTAAAAAGCAGATGAACAGATATGCTCCACTGTTAAAGAAGTGTATAGTTTTCATTCGATGAAGCAAATTTCTTCACAACCCTTTGCAGAAGGAAGTGCGTGATCTTGATGCATTTGGTGACGCTCTTCCAACTGTACGAGTATGGACCTTCGAAATAAAAGTTGGCTGTGTGTATGGAAACTACAGGAGAAAGTCGTTGTGGTCTACTGTCAGCTTCTATACTAGTAACTGCTGTCACGGTAGATGGCATCCACTTCAGGGTTAAAAGTGGGGTTCTTCCAGGTAAGAAACAGCAGTTAACCGCTTTGTTTATTCTTAGGACTAATATACAGTGTGTTCGTAAAATAATGGTGCGGTAACAATCAGTCATAGTTTTGGAACAAAGCACGATAGAGACATTTAATAAACGTCAAAATAAAGAAAAACTCTCCCAGAATCTTACCTGGTCAGTAGATTTCGATATGCTCTCCTTTAGTTGCCCTGCAGACATCAAGACGATATTCAAGCTCTTGCCGTACACGACCGAGAACATCCGGTGTGATAGATGAAACAGCTTCAGTGATCCGTTCTTTCAAATGGTCCAAATTTGTTATTTGGACAGAGAACACTTGTTGCTTCACATAACCCCACAAATAAAAATCCATAGGGGTAAGATCTGGAAAGCGTAGAGACCAGGCTATCCACCCTCCTCGTCCGACCCATCGCTGAGGAAATGTTTGGTTTAGGTAATCCCGCACGAATGTGGCAAAATGTGAAGGAGCTCCATCTAACTGGAGAATGATATTCTCCGGTATTTGGGGCACTGCATACCCTTCTAATATATCCAGGAAGTTCTTTCCCGTCACAGTTTGTTCAGCAAAAAAGAAGGGGCCAATAACTCTGTCTCGTCCAATTGCGCACCACACATTAACTTTTGGGCTATCACGTTGATGTTCCATAATGACATATAGAGGTTCATTATCCCATATTCTAACATTATGCCGATGGACTCGTCCCGAAACATGAAACGTAGCCTCATCATTGAACATAAACTTGTCTAAAAATTGTCGGTCGTGTACGGCAGGAGCTTGAATATCGTCTTGATGTCTGCGGGGCAACTAAAGGAGCGCATATCGAAATCTTCTGAACAGGTAAGATTCTTGGAGAGTTTCTCTTTATTTTGACGTTTAGTACATGTCTCTATCTTGCTTTGTTCCAAAAATATGACTCTTTGTTACCCCACCATTATTTTACTTAACTCACAACTCAGTGATGGAAAACAAACAAACATTTCGGTATGCAGTGTTGAAGATAATAGAAAACGATACGAATGGTTTTATATTTCTGGAGAAAGCTGTTACAAAGTAAATTTATATTACATACGAACAATGAAAATAAAGATTATACTTAATAGAATGGGATCTGCTAAAGGGCATGCCAGGCGATGTAGCGAAATACCCAGAAAATGTCCCAGAGTCCACTACCACAAACTCCGCCTATAGCAATACGACCACAACTTCAGATTTATTTTGTGCTGGAAAACTTTTGTGATAAAATAAGTTTGTTTATCTTTTACTGTTTCCTTCCTACAGCTAGTTTTCTGAACCTTCACTCAATGTGGGAAATGACGGTCAATTGACAGCTGTGTATGTGATGGAGTTTCTCATATTAACCGCTTCCACACGGAAGAGAGCAGTCTGATCTCCACACACGACGTCCGTAACTGTAGTTCACAGCGTCTACTTCGGTTTTATTTCTTCTGAAGAAAATAAACTTTGTAGCCAAACTGTTACCTGTCAACAGTATGGCATTCGACTCTGTAATGTTTGTTCCCACAGAATATAATATTATCATACGACTAATATAACAGCATATAACCTATTGTATGAATGTCGCCACAAGATAAAAAGGGAGTTTTAATAGGTATAAGGATATATTTATAAATGTATATTAAAGTACACAATGATTGTAATGTACAGTGTGTGAGCCAGTAAACTTATGATTCTGTAAATACAAGCAAGTGAGCAGTATGCACTACGAAATTATATAGATCCTTACTAAATAGCAGTTGTATTAAATGAAGACGATGATCATTTTGAAGCGAAAAGTTACCAAACTTCTAACAGGCATATTTCTCTGCGAATTAGTATCCTATCGTTGTTGACGTCAATCTTGACAGTAATTAGTACGACACTTCAAACTAGGAAATAATTGTTGTTACCGGTACACTGACACTCTAAAAGTTCGCGGTAGTGTCTAATTCCTCACACCAGTCTTTTATCGGTCACTACGGAATGTCTGAAACAAATATGATGTGCAGAACTTTTCGGGAATTTACTGTACAACCGTTTTCAGGTTATATGTTGTTCTTATATTGACCGACCATTAAGTCATATACATTTTGTTCTAATATTAGTTGAGATCTTTGTGAAAGATCTAAATGTAATAAATAAATATGTTAATATAATGAAAACAATTTACTGGAAGACGGGAATATAGCTATTATTGAAACGTCGTATATTTATAATATGAACAACATGTAACATTAATATTTGCGTATATGAATTCTATGCACAAAGATGCACATACAAGGACGTTCATATATAGATATTCACATCAGTAACACAGATTACATTTATTGGAAGTGGGAAAATGACACTGATATCATTATTACCTCACTAATTCTGGTAACACAATTCTACCAATACAGCAGATAGTACTTTCTATGATGGTAACTAATCGAGTGAGTAGTTGAAAGCAGAACATATGTCGGCAGAAAAACAAAGTTAGCCACTTCTATAAGTGTGTGTATATGAGTGGATGAATAACCGATTTGAGGATATCTAGGGCGTTTGTATGTGTAATTTATAACTGCAGCAGTAAATTGCTTTCCAGCGATTGAAATTAATTCAACCCCACCAGTGTACGAACAAGTCACACTTTTTCACAATGGTACTCGTATCAAAAGGGTGTGATAAGGGCTAAGGGATGGGTTGGTTGTTATATTGGATAATGTACGGTGGCTTTAACAAACCAATTACCATCATTCGCATCATCTCACGTGATTAATTATAGGCATTGTGATTGGTTGATCATACGTTCAAATCGTACCTTGTTATTTTGGAAACGTATTTCCTGCTGTTCATATATGTCGAGGAGATGGCTCCATTTATAATCACGTTACACTACACTTCAGTTGAGTTTGTAGTGGAGATCACACGGTCACACGATGCTGGTTTTAAATATCAACCTGCCGCCTGAAATCATCGTGTTGTTATTTAGTTTGCAGTGTCACGTTATTTTGGACCAATGTTCGTTATAGATTCCACAAAAAAATTTCAAAATAGAAACAGAAAGGGAAAATACCAGTTTGTAGAACCAAGGAACGAAGGAATAACTGATTATATTCTTTGAACAGATCATCCGATCCCTTTAGAAACAATGTAAAAATCTCTGAAGTCACAGCGTAAATTTCACTATTTACTAATTTACTAATAGGATTATCTTAAATTGGACAAACCTTTAGTCTTTCAGGGTAAATTATAAGAAAACTATAGTGTTTCGGATAAACGTACAGAAACCTTCCTTCATTTCATTTGTACCCTGAAGACGGAGGCAATAATTTATTCCATAACGTAAGAAGTTATTTAAAAACGTTTGTGGTTCTGAACCCAAACAAAAACCTTATTTTAAATTCAGAAATATCTCTTATTAGAAAGCAAATGAAACCCCCATTGTTAATATTATGACTCAGTAATATTTGCTTTAGGGATAAACTCTTTAAATCTAGCAAAGCAACGTAATTCTTGTTTGCTCAGCATGCCAAATTTCCCGCCTTTTATGAACCGCATACATTCATTAACGTCTTCACAACAGAACGACATGTTTTAAGCCGAATACATCATCGTCCACATTGATAAGCCCCATCTATATAACATAAAATTCACCCATATAAGTCTATGTCTGTCAACTGACACCTCATCTTCAGAATTTGTAACCAAATCTCTTTACGAATTTCGTGTTTAAGTTGTAATAATTGCACGTGAAACTTATTTAACGTTATATTTGAACAATTTGACTGAAAGTTTGAAATAGAACAAAACATTGTCTGGTTCTTGAGACCGAAAAAACCTGTTTTGATACCAACGACAGAAAGATTATTGACCTAAGTTTACGCGGCAGTAGTTAAATAAGTATCTTTGACTTTCGCGCTTAGGACGCGTCGAATGTTGATAGTTGTTCTACGTTACGGCAGACAGTGCGGTTGCAATCTTCAGGTTAAAAGTGTTGATGCTGGCCAAGTAAACAACCAAGAAATTAATTTACAGAGGAGTCCTGCGCAGGCGTATTACATCGTCCGTTGCTAGGTTACACCATTCCTGCGAAAACCAAAGTTATAAATTGTAAACAGTGCTGTATTGTCCCATCAGGCCCCTTGCCATTCACAAGTAGGATTTGGTTTTGATGGCTCTCTGGGATTTGAACCCAGAAGTGTTGGGACTGATTTTTTCTGATGGCCTCTGCATGTTAGGGGAAATCACTTCAACTAGAGGCCTCCATGATAGAGAGGGCTGGCCGTGCTCCTTTCAATTATACCCTGGAATTTGCTTTACAACGTTGGAAAACCACGGAAGCGCTCTGTCAGGGTAGATGTTGGGCGTTCTTGGAATCCTTATTATGTAGGGTACGCAGTGGTTAGAATAGGGGTTCTCAACCTGTGTGTCGCGACACCCGGGTGTTCACGAGGGATAGCAAGGTGTGCTGCGAAATTAGAAATATAAAAATAAACAACTTAGTAGTATTGTACTTGAGCTGTCAATTACAGATTACTACATTTTCAGCTGTCCCCCTCTTTTCAGATCTCTGCTTTAGGTTTTTATAGAATTCCTTTTACTACAAACAGACTGAACAATATAATATTTAAAATCTGTAACCTACTGCAAAGTATAAGTCTTTGGCAACAACTTCAAATGTAATGCCAACAACAATTCGCACAAATTGCCAATTCTTGGTATGGTTGTTTAAATTTAATTCTGAAATCTGTTCGGCCTTTCTGTAATTTGAATATAAACGGAGAGAAATTGCTTATGTGCTATGCAGTTAATGGCAGTTTTTCAAGTCTGTCGGACCCGTAGACAGCTGATGTTTCTTTGTACTTCTTGTGAGTGCCAATACGGGCGCAGTGAATAACCGTGACCGTAATTGAAGCCTTAGTATTCTGCTGCCAATTGTGACATCTTACCTGTGTGAAGCAGCATTTTCAGCAATGAGGATCGCGAAAATGAAATACAAAAAAAGACTGAATTCCGTGGGTGATGAGTTGCGTGTAAGGTTATAAACAATTCCGCTACTAATCGAAACTAGAACACCAAGCTCAGATTTCACACAACCAAGTGAACGATGATGATTATTAACAATTAAACAAACAATTAAACTATTATGTACAAATTCTTGTTGGGATGCTTAAATGTGATGTCATAAGACTGAACTCAACCTTAAGGTACAATTTGGCTGCACGCGACAGAGACAAGCACCGAGGCAGGCGACAGAGACGGGAGACGGACACATCGCAGCTTGTCGCCACACACTTCTGAGGTGACGACCGAGACATGCGGCAAAGTGTTTGTTTTCTTTGTTTTGTTGAGACATACGTGCACATATTCTATGAAAAATGAGTACAAAAATGCTTCTAAAAAGGTTAATCGAAGAATAAGAAGAAGATGATGTGTTGCTGTGTTATTTGTTGCGAAAGAAACAAAAAAAACCTATGAGTTCAATATTCAAAACCAGACGCGAAGATGGATCTTTCTGTCGGTGATCAGTGGTCGGTTTTCTGCTACTAATTCTACCAATTTCTCATCTTGGTCACCAGTAAATTTAATTTCTGCCATTATTTTACTCAACAACACACGTGCTGCCTGAGCCCGTCGCGAGACACTACTGGTCCGAGAGCGGTCTCCTGTGCTTTGTCTCTGTCGCCTGTCTTTGTCTCTCGCTCGTAATTGTACTTCATACGATTGTACAGAGAGCAGACAGGAAGCGACCAGTCTCGGTCTCGTAACTCTGTCGCCTGCCGCGGTCGCTTGTCTCTGTCGCGTGCAGCCAAATTGTACCTTTAGATACAATTAAATAGCAAAATCTAGTCGTCAAGTTGGTTTGTTTGTTTTTATTATGTTATTAAGTATTTTATTTTCTAGCCTTGTGGAAGGTGGGATTGTGGGGCTTATCGTGGGTGGTCTGTCATGGAATCGCGGATGTTTTGTCAAGTGTCACCATTCATAAAAGTTTGGGAGGTTTTAGAGGTTTGGGTTTGGTTGGTGCTGATTTGTGCAGCCAGCGGGGAGTTTCCAATGTTAAAATGGCACGTAGTTGAGGAAAAGAGGTGATGAAAAAGGAGTTTAGAAGAAGGGTAGAACCAAGAGAAAAATATGGGAGAAGTTTGTATTATTTTCTGTGGTTGGGGGGGGGGGGGGGCAAAGAACATAATACTGTCGAAAGGTTTACAGACAATGCCCCCTTATGCTTCTGATAAGGGAAGAGTGAGAGTGAAGACGTTAGTGTGATAAGCATCGAGAGTTTGAGATAGAGACAAAGAATTCTTTATTTTCTTCGTAATGTTGTTATAATAGTTTATATAAGTATGTATTATCAGTGTTTGAGTGTCATTGGCTCCACTCTGTTGGCAAATACTTTAATAAGTGAATTTAATTGAATTAAAAAGTTGAGTAGTTTAGTGATCCCCATAGTAACGGAATTATGTAGATTGTTTTAAAACGGGTTGACTGCATTTGAATAAATCAGAAGCAATTGGGAACCAATCCAACATTTCCTTTAAGATAGAGAAAAATTAAGAAACCCTGTGTCGAGGTGGCCGGTCGCAAAAACGTCGGTTTGTATACTGGCTAGCAGCCAGTTATCTGGCAAACGAAGGAGTATACCAGCCCCCTAAAATGTGCCTTAGGCTTTATCGACAATTTTATAATATTTTGACATAAAAATTTAGAAATTCGTTTCCTAACGTAAATAAAACATTACGCGCCTCCAATATAAATTAGTTGGTTGATTTTAATGAAAATACTCGTTCTTTATTCTAAGAATTACATCACATTACTACTATTATCGGGCAAGTTTCTTTAAGCAGATGGTTCCCATAGTTACCACTGAGCTTTAAAAGGTTTATATTAATACGATCGTAGATGGCAATTCAAAGACGAATGAAGAGATTTTTCTGGTAGGTAATAATTACTATCTAATCGTCTATGTCTTAAATAAGTATTTTGAAAGAAGCAGATAAGATACAGGTTTACAGATTGAGTCGGATATAAAATGGGACGGAAACAGAAGGGATGTGTTAAGAGGACAAGGGCATTCAGGGTAATTAAATAGACGCAAAAATTATACTAGAGGCGATTCTAGTGTAAGGGTAATATGGAAACCCAGTTTCTTACCTCTGCATGGGGTAGATGTCTTGAAAAGACTATCATAACTAACACAAAAAACCAGCCAACAAGGTCATCGTTAGTAGTGTCTTGAAACAACAAATATCATTTTTACATTTTCTAGTATTGTAAATCTGAATGATCCCTTTTATGAAAATTCTATGCTTGAAGCCATTAAAATTATTCATGCTTATGAAATATAGTTTCCTTCTTTGAACTTATGTCTATCCTTTGTTTACCTTCGTTCTTTGATAATTAATTTACATTTTTAAACTACAATTCAATTGGTCCATTATTTAAATTTGTAAACTACTTCAGTTATTTACTTCCGTTTTTTGGTCCTTAATTTAAATTTACAAACTGCCATTTCAAACAGTACTCTCTGTCTGGCGAAACGTTTTACTTTTTGTACGCGAATAAAAGTTTCGGAAAAGATGCTATGCTAAATAAATTTTCTGAGGGTCTTTGTGTCAACCTTCAAATTTAATGAATTCGAAAGATGTTAAAAGCGTAAAATAAAATTGAGTTTCAAAATATCACGTTCTCTGATCGAGCCTTATCTCGCTTGTTATGTTTCCTATTTTATCTTGAAACTATTTTGATCAGTTAGCAACCGTAGTTTGTAGCCATTTAGTTGAACTTGGTGCTCTTCAGTGACAGCAATAGTAAGTTAAACTTCAACAATCCACTGACAAAAGTAAATGCGTGTAAATTTTAAACGTAAACAAGGATTGAATGTTTACTAGGAACGGGAAACTAGTCGCGTAGAGTGCCTTGAGTACAGCTGCCACCTGATCCCTTCAGCTTTGCATCTTGTTATCTTTGTAAGTTCATAAAACAAAGTGTCTGCGGCTCGTGTAGATATACATTTCCATTAGATTGTCATTGTTAATTTCGACGCAGCATTCAGAGTGTACCATGTGATCGTGCACAGTACACAGTAATGTTTGGATACGGCGTACACAACACGAAAATAAACTGCAAACATATTCTTCTTCCAATCTAATTCCTCTTATATGACGTCATCCTCTGGTACAGCTAGACTGAACTCGGTATAAACGGCAACTTTCAGCATTTAGGCACCACTATTTAATCATCTTGAAGAAAAGAGAAGTTATCGAAGTCAGTGCACAATCTTCGGCTCTAGGGAATGAGCCTCGTTAAGTGCAATTGCTCAGACTTTAGCATAACGTAAAAGTCGTCGGCTCTTGAAACAAGTAAATCGACCTAGTAGTGAGTTGAAACTAGTGATGTTGGTTAGGTTCAAGTATACTTAATATTCGCTTGAGCCGACTACATCCGGCTCTGAGTTTGTGACGGCGAAACTTCGAAAGGGGTGCGTATGGTTTGGGCTGAACCCTTCTCGCCGGAACACAGACACTCTCTCTGGCTTTAGCTACAGATTCGGTCGGCAACGTCTCTCCGGCTGGGCACTCCCTTCGAGGCGACATTGGTTTGTATGTGTTTTCACGTTGTAGTTGGCCGTCCAGATTGGTATTGGATTTGTTGAGTTGGTGGACGGGGCAACCACTGTGTTTCAGAGTTGTTCTAGATCCCTCAGGATGGTCAAGGCCAGGGAGACGATTTGAGGTTTCTCGTGAGGCTTTATATTTATTTTTGTTTGTGTGTTTGTGAGTTTCTTTGTTTGTAGTGGGGCAATATATGCCCCCATGTAATGTACATGTATCATAATTTGTTTTAAGATAGTAAATGCTTTATTTTTCAATTGTATCTTGCTGTGTTTTGAGTACACTCTTTTCAGGGGCGTGGGCCAAGGGAACGTACGACATATAGAACTGAACACCTCCTCCCCCTTTCGACTGTTGTTGAGAAGGAGAGAGAGGATCACGCTACTTTCTGACAAAATTTTACTACACAAGTGACGACTTCTGTGACGTCATTCGTCACGTCTCCCCCTACCTGTTTCTGTAAAAAATTTGTATCATCATTTATCTTCTATTACTTGCTCACCACCAATTAAACAGCATCTAGCTTTTCCACCGATCACTAATCAGCATAACCAAATCCAATTTGCCACCTTCTGCCTACCCTGTTTAGGCCCAAAGATATTCACCCTGAAGATGGCGGCTCCTCTGTGATGAAACGCTGAATAATTATAAATTTTGGACGTCCACATTTCTGGTCGCATTCAAGACACATCATCAATTGTTCGTCAAATGCATGTTGACATTGCCAAACATCAAAGTAAATGTGCGTTTTGTGATTTTTACGAGACCTCAACGCATCATGACAAGGAAGCATGAATGTTCGTGTGTGCAACATATTATCTGAGCGGGTTTTGTCAGGTGACCACCTTCCCCGATCACCATACTTCTCATGACATGAATTACGTGGAAAAGTTAAAGTGTTGCCTCGATCCCTTGCCAACATCCTAACAAATACCGAATCAAGATTGTTTCTGCAGCGAACAACAGTTATAATCTGAGTTTGGCTTTTTCTTCCAAAGATTTTTATAGACTGCTAGTTTCTTAGTAATGCTCTTTCAATTACATCTTTTGCGCAGCGGCTTTTGTAAATTGGAAGGCGTGTGAAAGACACTGATCGCTGTTCATTTAAGGTACAGGTCTAATCCTAAGTAGTGCCTGGGTGGAGTGAGATAAAACACGGAGAATCCCAGGCAAAATATATCTTTATATTGACAAATTATCTTAGGTTCACCCAAATACAAAACAAAACTACTGTTCCCTCCAGAGTCACATTTGATTGCTGGAAGCGAGCTTGCCGAAATACGACACTCAAAATTAAAACTGAAAACAACTGATGGATTCACGTTTTAATTAAATACACAACAACAAGAGTTCCTGAGGATAGAACGGCAGGCCCGTGTACTTTCCTGCTATGCATTTCGTTAAGCCATTGGGATATAGAGGTTTGCCTTAAAGCTGTTTCGAATCGTTGCCCCTGAACGTATGAATATTTAAAGGAGAGAACAATACATAAATTTGTGCCCTTATATTTAATGAAGGTACATTACCAACTAAATCACCTCGCGATATTATGTAACAAGTATGTTTATTGCAGTGTTCATAATATTCCACTACACGACCATACTCTGAAATAAGTAAAATTTACAAACACATCCCTCTTTAACGTTTAATTAATCATTCTAGAAATATTTCCTGGTGTAATCTTGGGCTTTAGGAAAAGGGATTAAGAGCTACAAAATACTTCAAAAATGCTGTTTTTGAAATAATGTAACTCTGAGTAATTAATATGATTCTGCCTTCTTTATGCTATCACAAATTATGATTTATATTCAAATTTGGAATTCTGAGGTTTTCTGACGATGGTTCATTAGGACATGTAAAACTATTTCCTGTGGATATATCCAAAGTCTAAATTATATAACTACAACTATTTTATAATTAAGACGACGGACAACGTTTAAAACAAATTTAGAAGTCTTTAAGATATTTGATATGATCACGTAGAAGGGAATTCGGTTCATCTGAAGTCCTGTTCTGTCTCACGAAAACGCAGTCATATATTTATGTCCTAACCGGTATTGGAGCCGGCGATGTCGATGTCCAAAATATACAAAATTGTAGATAACTTACACCGACTGGCGGTATGATGGGGCAATAGGTCTCTTCAAATTAACTGATTAAAGTATTGTTCTACATATTTCAGTACTTTGACCATACAGACGAATATATACACACCTCCTCCAAATATTGTACAATTTTTCGTGGAAAGACTTGTGTCTTAAAAAAACACTTTACCTCGTGTGACACCAAATTCAATACTCGCATTTGATAGACGAAGTATAGAGTAAGGCGGTAGATTGCTACTTTTCATCTATTCATGAAATATAAGTATTTCCTAACTTATTAACGATCTGTTCGTGAATAGTGAGTGATGCGATGAAATCGCATTTAATATTTATGGTGTTCACTTCTATCTTTCTTACTTAGAGTGAGTAGAAAGACCGGAGAGCTTGTCTGTTTGAAGGCAACTTACAGAGCAGAAATTGATGGCACATTTCTTAGTCCAGTGCACTCAGAACATACCGACTTCATTACTTATTAAGCAGCACTCGAACTGTTCCCGATTGAAGGAGCTGGTTTTTGGTCTTTTACTTATAATCCTTCGCATTCATAAATAATTAAATAAATTTTAATTGCCTGTTAAAGTTGATAGCTTTATTAGTTTGTTATCCTAAACGGTAAAATTATTTATTTATTGTTCATACTGTATAACAGTCTGTTATTTCTTTATAAGTCAATGCATCACAAACATAGGGAACCGAATGTGCATGACCATGTTCATACACTGGATCTTGTCCAGGGCGAAAACAGTTTACAACCTTACCGCATATTCCTTTAACGCCCATTTTATTATTACCTTTCCAAAGTGCTCAGCATCCCGAAGTGGTCTTGTAGTGACACGTGTTTCACCATCCTCTTAAATAGTTTAATAAAAATAATATCTGGCGAAATTTACAAGTTTTTGAGATCTTCGTTTCGTAATTTCTTCAAGTTTCCTGATATTCCTTTTCTGTCAGATGTAAATACTCCCCTCAGATGTTCCCAAACATTTATAATGTATATTGTTGCTAGAGGAAGAGCGACCAACTTTCATATCCCAAAAAATCTCCAGGCTTTTCGACAGAAGTGGTAAATAAAAATATTGACCTGGATGGCAGAAAGCAATGTCTGAACTTAATCTGTGCCTAACTCATTGTAAAAGAACTTTGATTCGAAATAACAAATATTTGAATTTGTTACATTTTTAAAGATTTTATTAACTGTTTTTTGTTAAACCATTGTTCTGCATTATAATGATGAGACAGAATACATCGACTTGGGTTCTTTCTGTGGCGTTGTTGTTTTCGAGGTACGAATTATTAACTCAACGGAGCTCAGCCCTTATAAAAAAAGTAATAGTCGCTTGGCTTATCTATAAATTTGTACAATTTCAGCTTCTGCTGACAGCCGAGTCGAATGTTGGAAATTACCAACATTTCAACGAGCATTTCATCTGCCATCTTCAGGGAAAATATCGTTTGGTGGTCTTGTAAGCCTTGTATAAGGCAGGAAATAGGTGGCGAATTGGTTATTACGGTGATGAATGACGGTAGGAAAAGCACCACCAATTACCTACTTTATATGGGGCTTCCAAAACGCTCAACCACATTAACTTCGAAGATGTTAACTGCAATGCTTGCCGAAACTTTGGACAATTTTTAATACTCTACACGGCTTTTCGCCAAAATTCAAAGATATACATTACATTCCAGCCGCTAAAAACGAAGGACAAGAATGATGTAAAATTTCCCTACTTTTTATATAACCTGAAGTTCCATTACAAGAATCAGCCACTGCTCCCTGATCCAGGTTAGTCTACTACACTCTCCCAAAATCCATTTCAGTTAGCCCTAGTCCTCTCATCTCCCAAATGGTGTTTTCCGATCACGTTTAATCAGTTAACATCACAAGTACACAGTGCATATGGCCAGTGTTCCACTCTAGGGGAACTTTCCGAACGCAAGGTAAACTAATCGGCAGAATTTGCACAAATTAAATTGTGGTACAGGTCAACATAAAATAAACCTGGTCAATATAAACAACTGATATTAAAACGCTACGCTACCAGATGATAGATTACACTGCTGAGCTTACTGATTCGATCCAAACAAAGTAGCTGAGTTTAAAATACCATAGTATTAAAGTTTAGAGCCGTCAACACAGAGTTTCGCCGTATAAGTCGATCTTTAACAGGTACACCCATCACAAATTATTTCAGCAATGTTAATTCCCACCTCCATGGTAACAAATGATTAGCACTCCTGCTTCATTTTCGGGAGGTTCCGTGTTTCAATCTCGGCCCACAAATCTGACACGTCCTTCATGGTTTTCTCAGTCCCTCCAGGCATTTATCAGGATAACACCTTAAATTAGACAACCAAAATAACATTCTGTATCGTTCTTAATTCATGCTTCATTAGTCATCATATCATTCCATTCTATAGAGTCAGAGATATTACCAGCATCGTAAAATTAAAAAAAGAATATTATAGATAACACTGAGTTTCCTGTCAGAATTAGGAATGATTATTTTGGGGGTTTTCAAAAAGAAATAGCACTCATAAGCCTGCCGTTTATAAAAGAACATTTAATAAAAAAATGATTAATATTTTTTCCACGTACCAATAATTTCTATACAGAATCAAATGCATTCAAACGTCTCATTAATTTCTTTAAAATTCTACATATTTCCCATGAAGCGTGTTTTGATAATTACACATAGGCCTGCACGGTTCTTGATTAGCCTCAGCAGGCTTAATATTCATTACATCAATTCAGAAACCATTATGGATATTAATTACAATATTAATTTTAGCACGATACATGAATCTATGTTTTATACACTGCATTGGAACCTATCCTACCATTCCCACATGCTCTCGTCTATTCGCACAAACATTAGCATCGTGACGAGCGCAGAGGCGTAATTTACTCACCTTCCTTTAGAAGGTAAAATAAACACTTTTCCTACAGCTTCAACATGACGTAATTTGTTCGCAGTTGAATTGTTGGACGCCGTTGAACCCGACACGCGAAAGTATATAAATAAGTTAATGGAAATGAATGTGTCCACTGAATGTAGATAGTAAATTTGAAAGACACAAACGCATCTAACATTTGTGGTATTAGTAAACTGAAAGCTGAAACGCAATCGACTTCTTAGCGTTTATCCTCAGAATAATATAGACTCGAACTAATTTAGCGCTGTATGCCACAAAGAAGATGATTTGAAACGACAGCCTGTGATTGATTACAATAATAAAATAAAGTTTCTGACTACACGGCGCGACATTCCAAAAGACAACCAGCTTTAAGACGGTATTAAAACAGAGAAGCGTAGGGTACGCGACCATAGACTTCTCTAGGAACTGGTCGTCAGTACTTGTAAACGATAAACAAAGGAATTACAGATTTCTGGGATAAGTGTCGTCGAATGCTAAAATTTGAACGGAAGTCATGTTCGCGGCATCACCAGGGAAGAAGGTGATGTACAAAAACACCTCCATAACTTCAACCACAAGCGTAGACACAGGCTAAGAAGATACTGACTTCACCTCTATCCCCCCACGTAGACACCTTCTTCATTAAACACCAGTTGAACATAACTTAAGCAGACGGAGACAATCAGTTCAAGTTTTCTTATTTTTTTAACTGTTCCCTTCTTCCTCCTGAACCGCCATCACTTTCTCATCCTTCTTGCCATCTCCTTCTATTCTAATACCACAAGTTGTTCATCATATCGTTTTCTGACCACGTGGTTCTCAAATATTTTTCATCTCCTCCCTTCCAAACCTTCTGATCCCTAACATTTTTCTTCTTCATAACCTCTTCTTTTCTATCACTCGGTCGTTTCACATTGTGAAGAACTCTGAACCTCTGTTCATCCAAGCACGTATTTCATCCTTCAATGTTACCTCGGTGGACTAAAAGTGCTTAATAAACCCCCTGAAGACTTTAACACTGAAGATGGCAGCTGCAATTTTTACTGAAAATATAAAACCATGGACATTCAGAGTGGCTTTTCCCGTAAACAGCATCTGTAGCTTCAGCCGCGTAGAACTAGCTAGAATTATTAACTACTATCTATTGTCAAAAATAATCCTTCTAAACCGAAAAATATATAATTTGGAGTCTATGTTGGTATTCTGGGCTAAGCGCTGTATTGACTTATAGATAAATACCAAGGTTTCGGAGGAGCATATTGTCTTCATCTTCAGGGATATCTGCAAGTCTATAGGACTTTACAACCCAAAAGACAAATACTTCGTTCTTGCACTCATGAGAACAGATTTCACAGAGGAAATATATAATTAAATCATTATTTTTTACAAACGGCTTAAAAGAGTCACAGTGCTCCCAAACATTGGTGGTCTCATCAAATATGTGTTAACTTTTTAACAATCCCTTATTTTAATGAACTAATGAAAGTAATTGTAATGTTCGTGACTGAAGGGTTAAACGTCCCGAAAGATTCAACTGTTTAAAAACAGTATCGTAATACTGATTCTGGATATTTTTTTCCGTAAGTGTGGTCTGTCTGGTTCCCCTTTGACTCTTTGACTCCAACTCCGTAATTATATTAGAATCCGAAATGCTAGGATTCCTCAACGTTTACAGAGCACGACCAGTACCTTGAAAGTCACGCAAAACACGACTTGGTAATGCATATTGCTTCCAATTACTCATTTCCTTTCTACAAGGATTTTTGGCAGACCTCAGTTATAATGGGTTCTCATACTGTTAAAAGCTAACATTTAATATGTGCTTCCTAATGAAATGGATGCAGTGTTTCATTCTGTTTTCATAACCAGTATTATTTATATCACACTGGCTTAGGAACCAAGGGAAGTTTTCTTTTATGTCCATTTTTATATCATTCTGATTCATTTGGATTTATGTCAAACTAATTAAAGTTGTATTCTTACACCCTTCCTTATATTTGCGTTTAATTTCACAAATTGCCCATCATTTATTTCCACTTATCAAAGCTAAAGGCCGTAACAGTTGTTAGAAGGGAAACGTTTAAAACCGCAGATTATAATTTATGATGCTAATAGTAAATGGCGCCCAGGAAAACAAACGCTCAGTGAATTAATTTATTCGTTCCGTTGGTCATTAAATGTTACCCAAAATTTAAACAAATATTTGTAACATTTTCTTTTAATTCTTTTATTCAGAAAGAAGCAATCAGTTAAGTATATAACCCGGGAACCTGTAATTATATTCGCATAAATTTTATCCTATATTATCATAAGTTTAGGAAAAACAAATAAATATACAAAAATATAATTTTGCTTGTTGAATTCTTTAGGTGCAAACATCTGCTGTCAGTTAAAGAGAAGGACGCAGATTAAGAGCGTTTGAGAAAAAACCTCTGAATCAATATTTGGACATGAGGGTCAGAAAGAGTCTGAATAAAATAGCACTACACGAATCGTCATAATTTACACATTATTATTATCGTTTCATTTCTTCGCCATTTTACAGGGTATTTCTATCTACCTGAGACAAAAATTTGCCCCTGAGGGAGATAGTGCAGCAGCTACTTCTGAAATACATTTTGATTCTTAATATGTATTACATGTACAGGGTGATTCTAAAAGGAGTTAACAACTTTGAAAGTGTATAGAAATTTAATCAGAAAGCTTACAGAATCGGTTGAGGTGTCATCTTTTAGCAAAACAAATCACGTTTGACTCACATTGTGCTGTAGTGCCGAGTTCCGTCAGCGCGAGCGCAAGCGGCAGTACATTTCAAAATGGCTACTTTCACAGGTTCGGAGCGCGCTCGCTGTGTGCTTTGGTTTGAAGAAATTTTCGACAATGGTTCAAAGGAATTTTCGCACCCAGTATGGCAAAGATCCTCCCAGTAGAGCTACAATTTACTCTTGGCAACAGAATTTTGTTGAGAGTGGCTGTTCTGTTCGCCATGACAAATCTCCGGTCGCCCGCGTGTTTCTGATGCTATCGTGGAACGAGTGAGGGAGAGCTTTGTCCGTAGTCATGTAAAATCAACGCGACGTGCATCTCGTGAGACTGGCATTCCACAACCGACCGTTTGGCGCGTGTTATGAAAACGTTTCCACTTAAAACCATACAGACTTACCATTGTGCAAGAAATTACTGACTAAGATAAAGTGGCTCGTCAGGAATTCTGTGCAAAATTATTGCATCGGATAGGGGGAAGAAGAAACATTACTGGACTACATAATCTTTAGTGATGAATCGACATTTCATGTCAGTGGTAAGGTGAACACCTGCAACGGCAGGATTTGGGGTAGCGAAAATCCACGTGCATCTCTGGAACATGTTTGTGACAGCCCAAAGGTGAATGTGTTTCGTGCCCTTAACAATGTTCTTTTTCCATGAGAGAACCATCAACGGTATCGAGTATCTGGATATGCTAGAAAATGTTCTCGTACCTCAGTTAGACGAAGATGACCAAAAAGGACGCATTCACTTCCAGTAAGACGGCGCACCACCTCACTACCTCACAGAAGTCGGGATTCCTCAATAACCGTTTCCCAGATCGGTGGATTGGTCGAACAGGGCCGATAGCATGGCCACCTCGTTCTCCGGATTTGACACTTCTCGATTTTTTCTTATGGGGTTTCATTAAAGATCGTGTGTTTGTTCAATCCTTACCTGCCAATCTCACTGAGCTCAAAGCTCGAATCACTGCCGCAGTTGCAGAAGGGACACCGGATATGCTGGATCGTGTTTGGCAAGAAATTGATTTCAGGTGGGATGTCTGCGGTATCACCAATGACAATCACATCGAATCAAAATGACTCTTTGAGGTAAAACGTGATTTTGCTACAAAATGGCACCTAGATCGATTCTGTAAGCCTTCTGAATAAATTTCTATACACTTTCAAAGTTGTAAAGTCCTTTTAGAATCATCCTGAATTATATAGATTTATTGTGAGGTATTACTATATGTATTATATATATTATATATTTTACATCAACGTCTTACGAATGATATGTTGTTATTGTTGTTGTTGTAAAGTAAAGGAGTAGAATAGGGCATGAACCCGGCAGGCACCATACGAGGTGCTACCCATAAGTTCAGAGAATTTGCCCATAAAAAAATTGCTTATCAGAACTCCTAGTTTTCACCGTTTCCTTCGAAGTAGTCCCCTTGGGCATGGATACAGCGACCCCAGCGTCTTTTTCATGATTCCATGAATCCCTGGAAGTCTTCAAGTGAGAGTGTTTTAAGCAACTCCTGCGATTCTGCCTGGATCTAATCAATTGTGTGAAAACGACGGCCATTCAATCGAAATTTCATTTTGGGGAACAGGAAAAAGTCGCAGGGGGCGAGGTCAGGCGAATAGGGTGGGTGTGGAACCACTGTCGTGTTTTTGGAAGCCAAAAACTTCCGAAAAACGAGCGATGTGTGGGCGGGCGTGTTGTCGTGGTGAAGAACCCAGCTGCTGTTCTCCCACTTTTCCGGACGTTTGCGCCTAATGTCCTTCCGTATGCGCTTCAAAACTTCACAATAAAACTTTTCGTTGACAGTTTGACCACGGGGGACAAATTCCTTGTGGACAATGCCTTGGATGTCAAAGAAAAACGATCAACATAAACTTTACATTGCTGCGAACTTGACGTGCTTTTATGGCCGCGGCGAATTTGGCGACTTCCACTGCGACGACTGCTGCTTGTTCTCAGGGTCATAACCGTAAACCCATGACTCATCACCGGTTATGACCTTGGAAATGAAGTTGGGTCATCTCTGGCTTCATCTTTGAGTTCTTTTCGGTCGTTGCTCAGCAGTCTCGGCACAAATTTTGCAGCAATGCGTCTCATGTTCAAATCGTCTGACAAGATGCGTTGCACGGACCCGTATGATATTCCTACGATCGCACAAACATCATGGATTGTTTGTCTACGATCTGCAATCACAGCCTCTCGCACTTTCGCGATATTTTCCGGTGTTGTGCTTGTCGATGGTCGTCCTGAACGCTCATACCTCTGACCGTGCAGTACACGGAAGGTGCATGCGAAGGAAGGCCGTGTGCTTCTATTGCGGTCTCTCACGTAGGACACAACAAGCGATTCCCCGCTTCATATGACACCTCATGCTGCTTATGCAGCTAGCATGGCTCGCTTGTTATCGCTTACGTAGGACATCGCCTTAAAGCGTTTTCACCACAAAAAAGTTTTACTTTGACTCATAGCATTCTCACCAAATGCTTCCACAAGAATGCGGTGGGTTTCTACAGCAGTTATTTTAAGCTTAAAGCAAAATTTGATGCAGATTCTTTGCTCCTTAAAATCTGTCATTTATGCAGGTTTAAAAAATCACCGAACCACTACAACACAACGTTACAAAACGCACGAGACTCAAGAACGCGGGCTCTCGCCTTCACGGCTGTTGGCACACTAATTCACAAAGGGTACTGCTCGCCCAATCTAGCGGCGGCAGGCCATTCCACAACCGGTTCTCGCGTGGAATTCAAATTCCCCGAACTTTTGCGTAGCACCTCGTATGTGGGGGGGGGGGGGGAGTCTCTGAATACACATGCTAAAATTTTAAGTGTATGAACTGAGTAGAAATGTCCGTTTCGTAGGCACAGCTGTAGATGGAACTGTAATACTAAAATCATCTTAAAGAAACAGTTACGGTATGGATTCATTTAGCTCATAAGGAGTCTAATGCGAGCTCCTCGGAATACGATGATCAACATCTGTGTTCTATAAAAGACAATTCAGTCCTTAGTAAATACTAGTTTCCCCCAAATTCTGATATATGGAGTTAGTTGTCAGCGAAATACAATCGTAACTACGTGTTTACTTGGTGTAATGTGATTAGTATTTGATTGTAAGTTTGTCGAATTGCCATAGGATCCATACACTACATAATTTATCCCTGCTACCGATTAGTAACTGTGACAAGTCTCACAGATAAATAGTTCCGCCCTTTCGTTATCTTAACAAGATGTCTCTCATTATAAGTTTCGCCAATAGCATCCATGTCAGTAACGAGTTTACTGGGACTCGTACTCCGAATCCAATCCTAACTCAATTAACTATTAGCATTGTTCGAGGAAATGTATACAGAATTTCGTACTATAGAACACTAACACCACCTACAGTCTAAATGAAGACATTACTAGGTAGATTTTTACAGAACACACATTCACAGTATTATATGTTCGTGCAAGTGCACAGTGCTCATTTGCATTTAGATAGAGTTTTCATCATCGAAGCCAGCTACAGCTGCTCATTGACACCAGTAAGAAAAGTTGCGCTAACTTGTCACCAGAAGCAGCAGCAGCTATACTGTATGCATACTCGTAACTTCATGCTGTCTGTTCCCATAACACCGCATTTCCCGCGTTGAACTGAAAAATTACAGGTGACAAATGACGCTCGGTGAAGCAGTATCAGGAAAGCCCCAGTGAAAAGGAAGATTATAAATTTAAAGATCACGCTAACTGTAACGCGAGCTGTTTAAGTATATTATATGTTGCGACATAATTACTCCAGAAGTGTTGATAGAGATGTCATTTGTTCGTACATTTAATACACTACACTGTAGTAAGTATGCCTTCTTTGCACGATTTGCATGGAATGAATGCATATAGGGATAGCCATGTCTGTCTCTCCGTCTATCATTTCGTATGATTAAACTAGAAAACCGCCGGACAGACTTGGAAATTTAATGTTGATATTATTCCATTGGTGACTTCCCAAAAATCGAAATTTTTACTTTTCTATAATCGGTGATACCAACATGGCGGACGAACAAACTTGTGAGGTTGGATCGACACCAGCGCCACTTGCATTGGTGTTGTTTGGTTATAGATTTTCAGAAATAACAAACTTTTGTCCATTACTTCTCTGTATAATACAAAATTACAACATGGCGGCTAAAGTAAAGAAAATAGTGACACCGGGATTCTAATCTACAAACCTATGCGTAAGAGTTAAGTTGTTTGTGTTAACACGGCTAAGGTGCCGTATGATGTCATTAGGATTACTGAATAACGGTACATAGAGAAGCCTATAGAACGGCTTCATTTGTGTAGATTGAAAGTAGCGTTATCTGAGTAAAATAACTGGCATAATATATTATTAAGAACCAAGATTTTGTAAAGAATTCATGCTTGTATTCTAATACGGATGGATGTTTCTCCGCGTATTTCTATGTTGTGCCGTCCTGTGTACAGGTAGAGGCCTTGCGACGGGCTGATCACTCGTCCAAGGAGTCCTACCGAATGTCTATAGACCAAGCCAACGAAAAGTTTGGACCCGCAGTTCTCAGGCACTGAAGAACGGGTCGTCCAAGTATCATTAGCATTATTATTATTATGTGTATTGAATTATATTACTTAGGTATTGTATTAGCTCATTTATTTGTGAAATTTGATTCAATAAATGAATCGAATTATTATTATTATTAATATGTTACATTTATATATTTAGTTTCAATTTTTGTTTTACTTTTATTATTATTGAAATAAATAAATTATTTATTATATTTTATCCTTTACTTTGGTTTAGTGCTTGGCTGTTATTGGCCTTTTTGGCTGTTGTCAGGCACTTAAATAAATGAATTGAATTGAATTATCATAGGTTTTTTGTGTTCCTGTTACATATTCTCTCGCGCCTCACGATTAAGGCTTTAAGTTTCACTTTCCTCTTTGTGTGATGCTCCTGGTACACCTATGTTTTGTAGAGAAATCTATTCGATGCTTTCCCTACATTGTTTCCAGATATTATTTTAGTCCCTTGGTTACAGTTCCAATGAAACCAATGGTTACCGGTATGAAAAAGCTTTTTATATTCCACATTCCCAGAATTGCTATATTACATTTGATATTTGTACTACTTTTTCGGTCTCCTCCATTACATTTCTCTCTGACAGTACAACTACATCTACCGGAAAACAAGTTCTAAACGACTTGTTTGTAATTATTATACTTGACTCATTTTCCGGAATCTCTCTATCTCTTTTGAACTGTTTAACTACATATTCACAGACCAACTTGGGCGTATGTAAAATTTTTCTGCTTTTTCAGTGCCTTATGCCTGAGTAATGCAGATGTACAGGCTTTATCATGTCTTATCATGTATTCATCTTTGCCAGAACGAGGCATTACTATTATTGTAGAAGTGATCACTTATTCTATGCTATGGACGTGTACATCGGATTTCTTTTAATACAGAGAATAAATGCAAATAACCTAAGTTAGGAGACCTTCACTAAACTGAATGTTCGCTCTTTTTACGTATTCCCTTAATTCTCTCGGTACTGCGGTATGTAATAACATGCCCCATTCGTTCTTGTTACTGTGTAGCAATAAACTGCATCATGGGGCCTTCTACAGCTGTAGACCAAAAGCCACCACAACTTTATTACTCTGTCACACAAAAAGAACAATACCGACATCTTTGCAAACTTACAAAGCAATGAATTTCGGGTTTCTAATATTTCTAGGAATCGATCCCTGTTTATGATTTTCTAATTAATACCGTGCTTGTATTTTTATTTGTTTTCGGAAAAGTGATGTTATTTTATACTATATTAATGTGTTAGGGCGATTTAAAATTTATGTTTGATAGTAACTGACAGAAATAAATACTACATGTTTAGTTTTTAAAAATAAAATCTACTGCTTTTTGCACATTACTAACATGTATTTGAAACTTTTCCATCAATATTTAGGTAACTTTGTAAGAATTGTGCACAATAACTTGTGACTTAACCTCTAAACTCACGGGAGTTAGTGCCACAAAAAAAGAGATCTTAAAATTTCAGATTCGAGAAATGAAATCATATGCCAATGACATAATAAGTTATGACGATCGAATTGAAGAGGATAAGATAGGAGAGCATGTAAAACGCATCGCAGGCTTTAGCATGCATCATACATTTATTTGGCAAGACTGAAATGGCGAGGCTACATACGCGAAGACAGCCATTTTCGGACTCACCGCCGTGCAATCCTCAAATCCTACTTTCATGGAGTATATTTTAATCTGTGATAAGATCTGGTGTTCCAGATGGTTGATGGAGTGGACAAAATAAGATCAAGTACGAGAAGATAATTAAACGCGATATGTTAAAACAGACGTTATGAGAGCAAACATTTTTAAGAATATTAACATTGTTAGTTGCAAAAATATTAAAAATGTTGTTTACCTTGTCTGTATTAAAGTCATATTTTGTATATATAAAGCAATGTTCCTGCATTGCCATTCACATGACTTCCTGGAGTCATCAGTTTAATCCCACAACACTTTAATATTGATATTACAACGGTTACCACGTAAAGCATTCAAGGATATCCTCACGTTTGGCTGGTAGCTAAATTTGCACGTATCTTTGCAGTCTAAACCTCTATCCAACACACACCCCCACCCCTCCACCCCCCACATACAAACATATCAGGATAACATAGGGTTTTAGAATGCATTAAATATCAGATATAAATCAATTTTATGATATATCAAATGTAAGCTTACAAAAAAAGGTAGTGGTATAACAGTGGAGTAGATCAGTTAAAATTTACATTTGCCAACTCAGGGTAACCAACCCCCACTAATCATAACGTCACGTAGATAATTTAGGCGGTGCATTTTAATAAAGGAAACACGTTCTATATAGCAGGGAATATACACGATGACTTTCAGATTAATGGTTAAAATGGAATCATGACTAAATTCTTCTTCTTCTTTTGGACATTTTAAAAATTTAAATGTTTTGCTGTATTTCTCCGGCACACATAATTATTACGGGCACATCCGTAAACATTATAATTAAATGCCGCGTATAAACACGTACATTCTCGATTTTAAAATAGATCCTGAATGTAATATTCCTTATATATATATACATATATATATATATATATATATATATATATATATACACGTAGTTAGTTTTAATGGATGATTGGAATGGAATGAACAGTGTAATTAAGTATTTCAAGTCATTCTCGTGTTCGTATAATGTTGTGAAATTGTTATTTAAGATGTTCTAAGTACACCTCACTCTGCGTTAAATTTTTAATGGCGGAAAATCTGATAAGTTAAAACTGATATACTGAAAATTGATTATCGATGTGTTTGATTCGGTACATTATAGTGATATGTTGATCAAGTAGATTTGAAAATTTCTACATTACTGATATAGAAATGCCAGTAATGTTAAATTCCATTGTCAAATACTGGTAATTGTGCATGTGTTGTAAATGGTATAGTATTTAAGCCCACGTGTATAAATATATGTGGTACATAATACTATTCAATTCAATTTATTTATTTAAGTGCTTGACAACGGCCAGACAAGGCCAATAACAGCCAAGCACTGAACAACAGTACAGGAATTAAATTAATTTCAATAATAATAAAAGTAATATATTACAAATACAAAAACAAAAATTTCAAGAGAAAAGATAACTCCTTTATGCAGCTATAAATTGGCGATCACTTTGTTACTGACCCTATATAAATTGCTGATGAATTTGCTACTCATTTTGAATCTATTTTTAACACTTCTTGCCTGTCCGTCTCTCCTACCGATACTGTTTCTTCAGATATACCAATGATAATGATGTTGCACATTTAAGAATACTGACTGGGATTTCCAGTTAACCTGTGATTTGTTTCTAAGTGGAGTGGAATAATAATATCTCACAGACTTAAACAAATTATTTTGGTGTAAATTATGTGTCATTTTTTCACTAATTAATTTAGTAACTTACCAGTAAGAACAAACAAAATACAAATACTCTGTGGTTGCTACTGAATGTATTGATCCTCAAAGTGTTAGACTGATTTAAATGTTTTAGAATATTATTTTACAAATGTTTCTCAATTTTCATGCTGTCCTGTTTAGAGTAACATTTATAAGTTAATCCAGGCCATGTGTGATATCAATATTACATTCCACATTTTTTAAGCATTACATGTTTCCAAATTTAAGGCTTTGTGCAAATGTATGCAGAGTAATTAAAAGCTCTATTAGAGTATATATGAAGGTCTTTGGGGAGATAATTTTGAGAAGTAAATACAAATGAAATTTATTTTTCAGATTCGCCGTTTCCGAGTGAGTTCTCAACAGGTATTTATTTCGCGTGTGGTTTAGCTGCTGTTAGAGAATATTAGCATCGATATCTGGTGAAGAGGCAGTCTTATCGACATAACATGTCATCTTAAAACAAATTGTTTCCGTTTAGTTTTCATCAACAGTGAAAACATTGAAAGCGAAATTAAGTAAAAATGTCGTAACTCAGAAGGAGTAAGAAATTTGAAAACTTACTCCAAATGTCCTCCACAAACAACCTTTCTAATTAGGATTTGATGTTTTCACGGCGATGAGTCTGAAAATGGCTGTCTTATGATTTGTTTTGCCGTATAGTCTGGTAAAGAATACAGACGTTTCGGAGGTCCTTGCTGCCTTCATCTACTCATCGCCTTGATGATGGCTGCAGCAAGGACCTATGAAAGATAGGCAAACATTTACCAGACTACACGGCGATAAAACCCAGAAGACAACCTTCTTCAACCTTTTAAATTGTTGTACCAGAACTTTGAATCGTCCTGTGTACACTCTTATTTCAGTTGAGGAGGTTCAGGTTGTTTACCTGCGTGTTAGTCCAGTACAATTTCAATAATTCTGAGGTTGAAGAAGTCACGAAGATCAGTCTTAAGGCTAATGCATTTACTTAACTTTTCGTTTACTTTCATATCGTATGCGGATGTTAGATGTGGCAATAATTACTATGTGTGTTATTTTTGTTACCCTTATTAAGGAATTTGATGTCGTATCTATTACTTTACGTCGTTTTGTTTCTTGTCACTTTTATATCCCAATATACTTGCAATTTATTATTATTAGTATTGTTATAATGCATATTATCTATTATTACTTTAAATTTCGATATTTAATTTACTTTAAATAAGTGTGTGTGCATCTTTGATTAATAATGCCCATATACTGTAATTGTCGTAATGAAACAAACTAAGAAGAACATTTAAAAATTGCTGGCTTGTGGAAAGTCGCGCTTTGTCATCATGTACGAAGAACAAACAACCACACGACAGCCATCTTCATTCTCATCGCCGGGTAAAATCTGATATTTTATTACGACAAAATATTTTGTGTAGTTTACCAAAAATTACTGTCTGACGTGTATACTCTAAAGCGAAAATGTAAGGAATAAATATACATGCTGTTTAATATAAAGTTGCACTTCTAAAGCATTGGTGTCCAGGAGATCAGAAAATAGTGTTTTACACTTCCTGTCTGTGGAAAATTATCGAGCTAAACGCAAAGTTGGAGAGAAACATGTTACACGATAAAATTGCTGTTTTCAAGAGCCTCTTTCAGAACTTCTAATATCTGCCACAGGATTCTCAAAAACGTGTCGGAGATACATTTGTCACCAAAAGCATGAATCGAGATAAGAATTGAAGAGAAGGGAACAGATAAATTACCCGCCCTTAACACATCACGTAAAAAAGTTATTGATCTAATAATACCAGAGACATTGGGCTGAAAATGAATTCACAAAGGTCTTTTAAATCATAAGTTTACACTTTCATGTGTCACCTCTTTGCGAAATATATGTTGTCTAAGTTCTCCGGGTAAAATTTTTTATATGCTTATTCAAATTTATAGGAGTTCAACCTTCGTATTTTTGAAATTAAATTTTAAGCCCATGCATAACACAAAAACTTTATATGAAAACATGTTTCGTAAATTCTAAACGGATTGAGTATGAAGTTTAATTCCATTAATATCTTTAATTATTGGTTTATACTCGAAAATATAATATTTAATCAACATGTGTGCAGGATTCTCTTATTAAAGCAAACTCCGGATGACCGAAAACTATCCTAGTTTTCAGATGATGCCGAGATCTCAACTTCAGAATATACCGTGTTACATAAGACCTGTCGAAGAATTTAATATCCCTCGAGGCTTTTGAGAAGCTCGCAGTGCAATAATACAACATGCAAGATACCACCCTTCGGGAAAGACCCCTGTGTACCGATACCAATTTCTGCTCCTATATGCCAGTTCTACTCGACAGCGTTAAAGCCTTTGGGACTTCTAACTTCATACTCCCAGGCCCCACAGCTTTTAGCCACCGAATTCAAGAACAGTAAAACGCGGTTTATTGGGTCACTGTCTCAGACGCTGCTAGCTACTGTCTGCAGTGCATAAGGAAAATCGTCTGCCGCTCGTGATTCCTATGTTGAATGCGAGAAACAAACGAGATACTATAAAAGGTGAACTGAAGTTACAATTGGTCAGCGGGGTCTTTTCAAAAGTTTGTTCCGGTGGGGTTTCAGTGTGAAAGAATCCCAACAAGAACTGTATAAAGTAAATGTTACTAATATATTGATAGTAGAATCAGTAAAGAAAAGAAAGAAATCCAGGTGTATACAAAAAAACTTGTGAATGTTTAAACCATTCGATTTAACAGACTAACGCCTCTGAAACAATAACCTGCCAATGAGCGTAACAATGAGCCACAAACAACCATCTTTAATCGTAACAATATACTTCCCCTTTATCCTCATATCTCCTTCAAAGTTTTTCCAAGTGGCTGCCCTCCAATTGGTGTACCCAAAAATATCTACATGTGATATTGTCCCAGAAATACACTCATGTCAGACCATCATGACCTGTCAGACTTCATTATCTTTCTCCAGTATGTCTATCCTACAACTACAGATAACTTCAAGGCCTGGACTTTGTTGTTAACATTCCTACTGAACTGGGAATAATAAACAAAATGATGAAGGTGAAGGAATGAGTGATTGGCTGATTTGATAGAGAGTTGGTTAATTTTTATAATAAGGGATATTTTATAAATACTACATAACAATGGCGACAGTGGGAAATGTTTCGATGTTAAAAATCGTGATTTGTTGGGAACTGTTAAGTAGCATTTGTATTATTACATATCACAAGTCATCAACAAATGTTGTGTAACGCTGTGTTTATTGGGACCTTACAAAATCCACATAAAGTGGCTCGGTTTGCAGTTTACATGGATAGTAATAATGGCGAAGTAATGCAGCAAAAAAAAAATTATAATGGCAAATGATGAGGGCTGAAAATAAATTTATAATTTTAAGAGGGCAGATATATGACGTAATAATATATATACATATATATACATAAAAGCCCAATATTTGGATTATTCTAAATTGTACAGAATGCAACATCAGCTATACATTACTGTTACAAATCAAGACACGAGTCAGAACATGAGAAGCCAGAGGGTCTGAGAAGACGAAGGCCGATTGTATTAGTTTAATACCCAAAATAATTCAAATCCCGTTAAAGAGAAACTCTTTTTCCACCACAAACATTGGCGTTAACGGAGTAATCTTGGTAAATTGAATGTTTTATTTTGTGCTTTATATTTATTTATCAGTGTATTAAACTGCCATATAGTGTGAGAATTATTTTGTTAGGAACTTTATAGTAAAACAAGAGGTAGAGTTGCGGGGTATATATCTGTAGTATTATGAAATGGGGTACAGTCGGAACAGTGACTAAGGACTGGACTAGGATTCGATCCCCAGCAGGGCAAAGAATTTTATTTTCTAGTGTCTGCGTCCAGATCGGACCCACCGAGGCCCTTAACCTCTTCTTCCCCTCAAGAGCCTCAATGACGTGTAGCGGGACGGCTTTACTTCATGTGTCTACTTTATAAGAGTGAACGTACAATCTTACTTGTATCTTTGTTATATTAGGGAGAAATACGTAGGATCAGTTATGCTTACAAAATTTTCCACACTCATCAGCTGTCTAATAACTTTCGCTCTTTTCTTAATAACTTTATCAGTTGTCCTTCCATTTTTCGCATATAATTGCCCTGTCCAAATAACTAATTTATCCTCAACGTCTTAAAGTTTGCACATTCAAACTATTTCACAATTTCTCATGTCTCGATTTTTTTTCCATTTCTCCCCCCCCCCCCCCCCCCATTAAGATTGACTCCAACACAGAGCTGACTGATGGATGGGCTTACCATGAGAAAAAAAGAGAAATAGCCTGCACTCGTATATTGCCTTTCGAAGGAGCCACTTTTTTTTAAGCAACACTTTCCAGAGCTCTTTTCTCACGTCACACAAATTCAAGCGACTGTGATTAATACGAACCCGAATTTGTGTGTGCCTAACTTCCTTACTCTGTGACTAGTCTAGCGACTGTATTGAAACTGAATTGTTTCTGTACTGTATCTTAGTCACTCAAATGATATGTGAAAAAATCTTTTCACTACTAGAAGATTCTACTAAACCTGTCAAACGTATAAAATTATTATATCTGTAACTGTTCTAACAGAATATCAGGAATTATACATGACAGCATGGCGCTCTATAGGACATAATTATAACGCATAACGGTTCACATGTATTGCCACGGACGCTGGCTAATGGCGGCTAGCGGGGATTTCGCTTTGAAACTGCATTGGGGATTTCTGTTAAAAGGTTTTTACGCACTTCGAGGGTCGCGGTAAATAGAGGGGTTCTGTACCCGAAGTTGACCGTTTGAGACTGAAATTGCTAAGGTAAAAGTACTTTCATGCGTACACAAAACCCGCTTCAACAATTTTGTGAGCTTATTTAAGGTGAAGGGGGCGATACCTCGCCCCGACTGTGAAACTAATCACGTTTCGACCCTTTCATTTTCGTTGACTTTTGTATTCACATTTGTAGTACACTCTAAACACGAATCTGTTATTAAGCATTAGAGTACAATAACAGATTGAGGAAACAGTGAAACGAGGATCACAATCATAACAGTTTTTCAGACATCTTCGTTTCTTTTGCCGTCATAATTATCGTCAACAGTTTTATCATTATTGCAGTTATCGTCTCATGACTGTTATACTTTAATCGGTGATATCGTAATGATCATAATTGACACATTCGTGTTTATCATCACAAATTTCGTGTCTTTATTGACATAATGCACACGGGGTTTTCGGTTCTCACGACGGAATGTATGAAGATGACTGTCTTCTGGGTTTATGTGTCATATAGTCTGGTAGAATTTTACCAGCGTTTTAGAGGTAACTGCTACCTTCATTATCAGGACATCCTCCTGTTGATAGAGATTGCAAACATTTCTGTATCGTCGTTAAACTTCTACCAGTCTATAGTTTTCTTTTTTTTTAATCATATTCATTGGTTGCAATTGTCATCGGTATCTTTACAGTTCGCACCGTTACTTTAACATCCCACCATTAATACTGTATTATCATAAGAAGTTTGTGTAACATCGTTGAAAAATAACATCTTTAGAGTCTTAATCCCTCATCCTCAATCATCCTTTCATTTAACCCTTTCAAAAACCTATCTCCTTTACTAAACTTTCTGGTATGTTTTTATCCCCTCCATACATAAATATCCTCGTCCTTTCCCACCGTTCCTTGTTACCGTATCGCTCTTTTAATTTCACACATCACTTCATCACAATGCAACATGGTGACTTGATTATTTCCTGCGATAAAGCAAGGCTCCGGAACAGATAATTTTCTCCCCCAGCGTTTTTAAATGTAGTACCTTCCATTTTTACACAAAAGTAAACCTTAAACTACCTAATTGAAAAATATGACACAGACATAATTAAAGCAGACGTAGTGTACCGTATTATAAATATATAATAATTTACAACTGATAGAAGATATGCTCAAAACAAGCCGGTGACTGAGAACAATGAAAAATGTACAGCAGTGTTACCTTGATAATTTCTGCCAGGCTTTCATGGTCTCTATGAGAGACCAAAGTAAATAAGAAAACATCAAATTGGTATTTATGCATAACTAGTAATTTACTCGTCAAGAATGGCGAAACAGTTTGCAGTATTACCTAAAAACATATTTTATTGAAAATTTTAACAAGCAACATAAAATATTAAAATCTTTTATCTTTGCTGAACCAAAGAATACAATATGATTTAATTCAGATAAAATAGCGATTGTAAGATAAAATTACGTATCTACATATAGTACATGCAGATGCAAATTACCGTCTTTGGTGATGTTCTGCAATAGAAATATAATGGCTAGTAGAGGATATATTATTTCATGTAAAGTAAAGCTGTCTCATTATGCGCCATGTAGGCGCTTGGGAGGAGAGAGTTTTCAGCTTCTACTTACTCTTAACCTCGCAATTAGATAGGGATAAGCGGTCATCATCATGCTTTACCACCGGGAAATGACCCCGGTCCTCATTGTGTAGGAGGCTGGGTGGATATTACCACGCCAATTTTCGGGGTCATTAGACAAAAATTTATTATCATTTAATTATTAAACAGGAACCACGATTTGTGTTTATTTTTTCCGTTTCCTGAAACTTTAGGACTTCTCCACTTTCTACACGATACCGCCAAATTACCATAATATTCATCACAGGTTTGTCGCCGTAGTCAAAATCATGTCCAAATGGATGACGTAGTCGCTTTTCAGTTTACGTTTTAAATCTTTCCCGACAAACGACAGTACACAATGCACTACTTCCAATAAACCGTTTGGTGGTGCCTTCAACACCTCTCTCTCTCTTAAAATTCTAAGAGACAACAAATTTTAATGAGTTGTATGTATCGGAAATGAAACTAATCAATTCTTATGTATTTTCGTCCGCTAAACTCGAAAATGACAATAAAGAGCTTAGTTAGTTCGCGTTTTAATGGCATTTTGTACTTTGTAAAATATTACAAATAAATACGTCCATATGATATGCAAATATTTAAATTTTTTCACCTACCTTATAGACGTTGTCTTTTGGCCTTTCTTTTGTATTTTACCTCAGGGGCATCTCTTACCACCGACCAGCAGTAATCAGCTATCATTGATTCGCTCCATTACCCCTGATAACGCCTTTCAAGGGTAGAAATATCTTGGTGAAATCGTTCGCCATGTTCATCACTAACCGATCCAAGATTATCAGGGAAAAATTCCAAGTGAGAGTGGAGGAAATGCATTTTAAGAGACATATTGCACCCCATTTTACTGTATGCTTTCAACAATTTGTCTACTAATTCCCTATAGTTTGTTTGTTTATTTCCAAGAAAATTCCTAACAACTGACTTGAAAGATTCCCATGCAATTTTCTCCTCTCCCATAAAAATGTTCATCAACAATCAGGTTTCTTATTTGGGAACCTACGAAAACTCCTTCTTTGATTTTAGCTTAACTTAGTCGGGGAAATTTGTGAAAGAGGTACCTAAAGGCTTCTCCATTTCGGTATTATTTTGCTTTGATCTACCAGTGGTTCACGGACAATATTTTTTAGTGCGTGGTTCCAAGTTCTGTCGAAGGGGTCACTGTTTAGTTTCATAATGTATATTCCTTGCACGACTGTCCCACTCACAAAGGTAGCAGCGATATTTTGTGTAACCCTGCTGAAGGCCTAGTATGATAGCCACCACGTTTAAATCTGCACATATACACCACTTATATTTGTCATAATTAACCCTGTTAATTAATTGTGTAATGTTACCGTACATCTCTTTCATATGAACCGCACGTGCTACAGGAATACTGGGTTATTTATTGCCATTGTGCAATAATACTGCTTTCAAGCTGACTTTTGAGGAATCTATAAAAGCCGCCACTCTTTTGTGGTATGTTCTATATGCAGGACATCCATAAGACCATCTACGTCATCAATAAATACGAGATAATCCTGCATGGAAAAAAAATTGTAAAGGAATCTGACGAACGCGATAACAAGATATTTTAACATTTTCTTCAAGTACATTCCATTGCCTAAGTCGCGATCCTAGCAACTCTACCTTATATTTAGGCGAGTCTAAATCTCTCACTAGATCATTCAGTTTACTTTAAGTTACTTTGTGAGATGTAGAAGGTAACGTTTCAGGCACAAAACTCTTTATCTTGAGATGCCGATGATCTTGGAATGGCGTCATTTGATGGCGGTGATGGTGAGAATTCTTCAGGTGTGTAGGAGATACGAGGGACAGGTACAGGTAGTTCATGATTGTGGGGTATAGGACGAATGGTTGAGGGGATGTTTGGATAGATCAAAGCATATTTTTTTCTTATTGTTTATACCGATGACAGGAGGAATCATACAGAAGTGGCAGTCGTTTACATGATTATGCGGTTCCCGCCACACCATGGGCACAGCGAAGGGCATAGACTGCATTTTTCCTTTTAGCCACTCACGTAGATTTGTAGAACACTTTAGACAGCAAATATGGGGTGCCCATGCCCTGTTCATGTCACCCACTTTGCAGCCAAAATAAAGGTTGTGCGCTATCTTAACGATGGGGGCCAAGTTTCGTTTTTGTGATTTAAAAGTCACTTCTCCACGGATATAACAAAAGTTGTTAGGATTATTGACACATCTACGCAACATTTTGTATATTTTAGTGTTACAAATATCTCATTTAAGTACTAACAACGACGTTTTTGCTGTATACTACATAAGTATTCTAAGACGAAGTGAAACACAAAATCCGCAGTCCACAAAACATTTGTTTGACAAACAGAACCACAAGGACAAATGAACCAATTTATTAAACATCCCTTAGGGATATTGACTAGACCTCCAGGAAGCAATAAAACCATCTCCACCCCTGTACAGGCTGTTTCTGAAGTAAGTAGTCCATTACAATTACGAAAATTACGAAAATTACGAAAATTGAGCGAAAGAGCTTGGTATGAATATCTTCGAAATGCGAGCCAATCATGCAAAATGAATGTCATTTTCGTGTTTAGCAGCTCAAAATTAGTAAAAGTTTCATCTCCGATATATTTTGGCTGTTGAACAGTGGAATTAGTCAATGAGGTCACAGGAATGGGAGGGGTAGTAGGCACAGAAGCATTTTCTGTCCAAACTACAAACATTATTTCCTAGCTGCAGTATTTTGTAGCCCTGTATGTAAGGCAATATTTTGGCCTCACTTAGTGTATGCGTTTGTTTCTACCCGCAATCTAATGGCGTATTCAAAACTCACGGTTTTGCCCCGACTACTGTAAAAGAAATGAAGCGACATACAGGGTTCGCTCTGGTTATGAGTTTGCATCCCTGGTTCATTGGCGATTATTACATGTTCCTATGCCACCAGCACATGCTATGTTTGGGGCTAATTTATTTATTTATGTATTATTTATTATTTATGGTTTATTTAACGATGTTGTCAGTAGCTCAAACGCTATAACATCCACTGACAGAATGTTAAATGAATAATCAGTTGAGAATGACATGGAAGGACGTGGCAGTCGTCTAACACAAAAGAACTGTCCTAGGTTTTACCTAGAAGGACCGAGGGAAACCATGAAAACTTATATAATCCATTTTGAATATCCAGAATTACGTGCGCCACCAATAGAATACGAAGCAGAAGTGTAAAATGTCGGCCGTGAACTTCAATAGCGAATGCCCAGTCTTAGTAGCATAATACACGACTCATATCTACTGTGTAAGATTTGATATTCCGTGGAATTCAATCGTAAGCTGCATTTCTTTGTTCACTGTTTGAATATATTGTAATCAAATATAAAAGTTCTTGACGATGGTGATGAGTCATTTGAATAAAAATTTTCGTGGATATTATCCATCGTCTAGTAAATAAAATATAAAACGTAAAACGACGTTTTGGAGATGGGTCCCTATCTCCGTCCTCAGGTGCCTACTCAGTTGGGCCCACTAGATAGAGCTAATCCCTATCTCCGGACAAAGTAAGTGGTGGGGTGATGTTCTTGTATTCTGAGACTTTCACTTTTTTACTTTGTCCGGAGATAGGTATTAGCTCTATCTAGTGGGCCCAACTGAGTAGGAATCTGAAGATGGAGATAGAGCCCCATCTCCGAAACGTCGTTTTACGTTTTATATTTTATTTACTAGACGATGGATAATATCCAAGAAAATTTTTATTCAAATATTGTAATCACTTTGAAATAAAAAAATACTACAATTTTAACTTTTTTAATAGGATCAAAATAATTCCGTGATCGAAAGGAGAGAAAGTGATTAGATGAGTTTCATAATTCTTACTCTTTAGCAAACAGTACTAAAATTATGTGTTGAAACAGTATGAGAAAGGCGGGAAAGCTAGCACAAATGGGAAAGATGATAAATATGTAAAGAATTTGGTCGGAAAACTTGAATTAAAGTACCTTTTCGGTGACATATTTGTGAGAGAATATATTAACACGGGTCTCAAGAAATTACATTTTGAGGATGTGGACTGATTTAATCTTGGTGTATACAGGGAGACGTCAAGGGCTCTTGTGAACACGATAATGAATGGGGTAAGCGTTCTCAATAGATGAACAATTACTTTCATGAATAAGAACTCTGTTCCACGGAGTTAGTTCGTTAGTTAACGAAACTTGGGCGAAAAGTCAGGGTTTGTGACCACACACTGACTCAGTGGCCACTCACTTCTATCCTCGAAACCTGTTGTGACCATATGGTCACACACCGCACGTTCATTTCAGACCACAATAAAGCGTTCCATTAAAGATCAAGACTTCAACGTCACGAGGTATGACATAATACGTGATTAGTTCCTTTAGGATCTGGCGGCTTATAAGAAGTTTGATGAAAATTTTTGTCTTAAGCAATTGTGCAAGTAGCGGAAAAACAGTAATCGTGGCGATCTGCAAAGATAGTCTCATACAAACACTGGTGCTGATATGTATTTCATTCTTGTTCTGAATTTTTTAAAAATATTAAGCATTTAAATTACATACATTTAAGATCTCTGCCACTGTTACTAAAATCAGCTATTATTATATGCATTAACTTATAGTCATGGTAGGCTTTTTTCCGGTGCTGGTTTTGTAGGTGAAATTTTAAATCATGATTTCAGAACGTATTTCATCCTTTTTATAAACAAGTACAATAACAGATTTGTACCACGGTTATGGCTTCTCCCTTATTTTAAACAGAATAATTGACTTGATTGTGTCTGAGAAAGTAATAAGTACATCCTGCTCGAATCAGTTCTGTCGGAAATTTATCGATTTCTATCGATATATTTCCTTTCACTCCGAAACTTCAAAATCCAGGAGCAGGTAGTATAATGACTCAGCTGTGTGTAGTTCAGTCTGCCTTCCACAATTAAAACTCTGAAGTCGAATGGTAACGATATGTACCCCCTGCTTTAACAAAATACACTTCATTTTTTATTTGCGTATTTCATATGACTCTCAGTGTAAACCGTTATTATTTCCTTAAAGAATAAGCATTAAACAGACAATATTTGTTTGTGTGAAATGGGGCATATTGTTTATTTATTCTTTAATTTCCCAAGTTATTTCTAGGATGATAACTGTTCTTAAGATACGAAGAGTATGGTGTCATTATTCTACACATATAGAATACATCGCACATAGGTACCACGTCTTATAGCACAGCTGCACCATGGCTTTTACCTACAGGCGGCTGCAGCACGGTACCGTTTATGTACACAGTCGCCTTTACTGCTTTCATTAATCAAAAAGTTACCGTATTTCCTAGAAGACGCCATCGATTTAAAATGTGCCCTTCTTTTAAACATACGTTCCCAGAAAGAAAATGCTATATATATTCTTGGACGCTATCAAATATAAGAAGCACCCCGATTTCAGAAATGTTAAAATATAAAAAAGCATCTCAAATCGAGGTTACACAGTAATACTCAGTTATTCATTGGCTGGTCTGACGCATTATCATTTTTTATTGAGATGTTGTCCAAACGCTGTTACATGCACGGAACTAACTGGGATTGTTCTATTTTCCAGTTTATCCAATTGTTATTCGTGTACTGACAAAAGCATGACAGTCGTCATATAGGAATGTCGAGCTGTCAGAGATATGTGACATGAAGTACGTACATATTTACTCACGAGAAGTGACAACGATGTATCAGAGCCATAAATAACCAGCGTCCTATAAGCCACGGTAGTCGATCGTTTTACAGCTGTTGATTTGTAGTAAAAATGTCAACGTATCTGAAAACTAAAGACAGAAAGATATTTACAAAAATATGGTATGTATGTACAACTATCTGGTCCACTGTGAGTATTCCAATGGGCAGAGTACGTCAGGACCCAGAGACAAATGATCGAAAGTTACCACAACCCTTATTAAAATATTTATTCACAGTTTCAGTTCAGCTCAATTTGATTGAATTAATAAACATTAAATATCGCATTGACAAACAGGATCACTCGTCGTTGACGTCATGTAACCTATTGGCGCGACAGTCAGTCGTCTATAGACAGTCGAAGTACAAGGATGGCAGTGAGTGTTCATTGTGAAACAAAATATTGATCTCTGTATTTTAAACGTCGCTACAGAAACGTTTCACAGGTTTGCATAAATTATGAGAAAATAGTGAATGTATTGACTGATATGTCCTACACTTAATATAACACTGCTTTTTATAATTTCTTCCTAATTTCTATTTTGACAAATATATCATGTTTCAGGATTGGGTTGTGTGACTAATAAAACTCTGTTTTAGTTGTTACTCTGATTAGTTACATGTTATATAATTATAAACATTCTGTTTTAGAATTAATAATTATTTTATATACATCATAAAATTATAAGTAAGCCGTGAAACGTAGATTGTTTTTGGGAAGTTTTTTTACATATATATTTAAAGCAAAACTTAAAAACCGCATTTTTCTTACGGCCATACATTTATTCGAATCATGTGAATGCATAGGAACTAGTCCTATGAAATTTATATTTTTACAAAACATGTATCAAGGTTTGAAAATAGTTCATATAATGTTAAATGACAAAAAAGTTTCCTACGTGAAACTGCTTGTATGATAGAGACTCTAAAACAAAATAAATATTTCGCTTACCAAAATGTTAGTGACTGGTGTTTTCATCGTTATAGGAAGACGCTTCCACATGAAGTAAAATCAGGGAAAAAGAACTGAAAGTGGAAATGACATACATGTGATGATTATAAACGAAACAGACTAGGAAATTTTACTCATTTGTTATTGAGAGATCCGGTGATGCTCCTCGGCGTGTTATTCAGGCACATTGCTTACACAAAGTCAGACGTAAAGGTTATTGTTAATGGTTTGAAAATTTATAAAAAGCACACTGTCGTGGCAATCTTTAATGTTCCACCCTACTCTTTTCCTTGCGAGGTTAGGGAAAACCACTAAAGAAGTGGTCGTATGGTACACAGTCCGTCTTAGCACTTAAACAACCCGTTCATCAGAGAGATACAGTTTATTAATATCTTCCATTTGAAGCAAAGGTCTTCTAAGTTGCAAACTTCGCCTGAGGCTTTAAAAAATTCTGTACGCATATTTCGTCTTCCCTATGTCCCACGCATCAGATTCTTCAAGTCTGTCTTGGTGTCGAGTCCCTCCTGTGACTGATGAGATTCATATTATCTTTGATCACACTTCCTTTGTCACGGCAGTTTGCCTCTGTACTCAAAATCATCCCCAGAACCAATAATAGGCAGAACTATTGCGACGTTGTGCTATTTGGTAACTGAAAAGAAGTAAACAAAGCAACGTAAGTATACTCCGACCCATTTGACATATTCAAGTATGGCACAGCATACTGCTGTTTAAATTCTCAAATTTTTCGAAGATGACACTTGCCAATAAACAAATACACTGTTTTCAAACTTCAAATAACTAATTCTTAAGTACGGGCAATGCCTTGCTGTATGCATCTTAACCTGGACCGTCTTTATGTCCACAGGAAACTACGCGAGCCCGAATAATTTTATTTCGATTAATTTTTTTTATTTAAGAACTGTGTGAAAAAATATCGAGTATTTTATTTAACTTGCATTCGATAACTGCATTTATCACTTCATATCAGAGGATAGCCTAATACATACTCGTATAAAAAGATTAACCTGCGCGAAAAATCAATTTTTGTCAAAATATCGTGACAATTAAAAACAACAAAGTTCTGAATAACTTTGGTCTGTGTTCAAATTAGATTTGTTTCATTCCGTTAATTTAGTGATGTACTACAATATGACTTCGAAGCATACGATAAATTGAATTTATATTAACTTGTGCAAGTGAGTGAAGTGTAAATCATCAAGGAAACTTTATTACCCAATGGAAAGATCTTACATTCGTCGACTAATGTGGTGTATAGTACAAGCCATATAGCCTCGGAACGGGATATCCTGCCCAATTCAATACAAGGAAGATGAAGAGATAGAATTGCGTGTTAATAATTCCAACACTGTATTATATTATTATTCTTCTTCTTCACTGGCTATACTGACCACATAGGTCTTGACTTGTATTTGACAGTTTATCAAATTCTTTGTAAGATAACTGGCAGGACTCTTTAACGGGGCTATTGGTTTTCACCCACACAGGAAAACATAGACACATCCGTGCTACAATTAGGATTCGAACTCACTACCCCAATGTTCGATATCTAGATTCATGCCCTAGAGCACGCTGTGACTGTGATCGACCACTGTGTAATCAACTCAACAGATTATCTCATCAGCTAATGAAACAGTTTACAATAGAAAGCAGTGTTTTGTAATCACTTTATTTAAACGTCATTAAACATTGGCACAGTTAGTAAAATGTATAGGGCACCTCTTTCTTATTTTATTATATATTGTGGCTTACCATATGCCACACAATCATGTTGTCAGTAACCAACTATTAACTTCAAATAATGTACGATACTATAAAATTAACCATTAAGTCAAAATACTTTTCAAAAAAATAAAAATAGGTATAAAACATTGTTCATAATATCACTTATGACATAACTGAAATTTCTGTGACGAAACACCGTGTCGTGTAATAATTTTACAAAAGGACACAAATAGCGTTGTAAAATAAAATACTTGTTCTTCATTGGGATTTCAGGTTTTAACGGCGATGACTAAATAGATGACTGTATTTTGGGTTGGTAGACGTTGGATGATGAAATCAGCAAGCACCGGTAAACTTCTTCCAAATACACGACGTAACAAATCAGAAAATGGCCATTTTCTTTTTCCCTGCCATGTAAACCCAAAATCTCGCATTATTATTAATTAATTTTTATGAAATTTTATAAGGCATCTGTCCATGAGCTAGAGTAAAACTGCACGTAAAGCCTATTATTATTATTATTATTACATGAATTGTTTAATTGGTCCACAAGCAGCCAAAAACTTCAGGCGTGTTGCCGTCATAACTCGGATGCTTGCAGCCCAGATGAAACTGTAGTCACGGCTCGAACCACGAGATAGGCGGCTACAGTGAGTTGGGGTCGTGCGCACATAGTAGTCGGAGCGACCCAAGAAGCACGGCCTTTTGCATCCGGCTGAGTAGTGCTTCAGCGTTACGCTGGCATGCCGGAATGAGCTTGATGTTAGCAGCATCTGTCAGTACAAAGACTGTCCAGGGCACGCCACGAGGAGGCTGCTGATCCGATTTGTGCCCCTTATTATTATTATTATTATTATTATTATTATTATTATTATATCGGAGTATTAGCGATGTTGATGACTGTAAACTGTTACAGGACGATATTTATTCAGTGCAAAATTGGTGTCTCGTGAATGGGATGCAACTTAATTTAAGTAAAACGACTGTTATATCATTCACCCGAAAGACAAACAGTATTTACTTTAATTACAAATTGTGTAACAACCTGGTGGCACGTTCTTATTGTATTAAAGATCTCGGTGTTCTACTGGACTGTAAGCTTGGCTTGATTCGGTATATTACTTCTTCCTTCTCCACTGTTGATAGCCTATTGATTCAAAAATTGAGCATGCTTCCGTTGTTTGGAAGTCTATCACTAACACTGACTTCTTTAAATTGAAAAGGATTCAAAGGAAATTTGTAGCTCTATGTTACGCTAGATTCTTTAATGGCGTTTGTGCCTATAATTGTGATGATATATTAGTCAGATTAAATTTTTTATCGTTGCATTTAAGGAGGGGGCTTTTGGATGCTCTTTTCCTCGTTAATGTTTTTAAAGGCAAAATTAGTTGCTCATCTGTTGTTGATACAGTTAGTCTCTGCATACCCATTAGGTCTATCAGAGACTACTCTACCTTTACTGTACAACGTAATTTCAAGGCCAGTCCCTCTGCCAGATGTGTTTCTGCTGCCAATGCAGTCTGTAGGAGCATCGACATCTTTAACAAAGATCGTATTTTGCTTACTGAGGTCAGTCAACTTTTTAAACAATAATCATCGTTTTTTTTGTTTATTCATTTTCTGTGCTGACTGTATTTTATCTTATTTTGTGGTATTAATTTTATAAGTTTTTTCTGTTTTGTTTTCTTTAGTATTTTTAATTGAATTATATTACTTAGGTATATTTAGTTCATTTACTTATTATTATTTTGTAATAAATTAAAACTGTACATTTATATATTTAGTTTATTGTTTGTTTGTTTTTGTATCGTAATGTTTGTATTGTTAGTGCTTGGCTGTTATTGGCCTTTTTGGCTGTTGTTAAGCACTTTAATAAATTAATTGAATTGAATTGAATTATGCACCATCTAACAATGCATCCGTCCATGGGCGTGGGTGAGGTCTCTGAGGCATATTAGATATTTGTTCCTGAAAAATACATTTGAAATATATGAAGTGATAGTTAATATCCTCCTCATCATCATGATATGTGCCGGTGTTATAAAGTCTGTCTTTTGTAGTTACACGTTGAAATATTTACCAGGGATGCCATCAAAATACTTCTGAAATTATCATGACAAGCTTCCTGTTTCACTGATAATTATCTATGTCATGTTCAACTTCACATACCATGCGGTCTATATATGAGGCAGTAGTTTGTCCTTGTAATTTAATATTTTTCGTCTCGTTTCTATTGTAAATTTCCATTTATTAGTATAGAAAACTTAATTAGTAAAGAGGATTTATTATTAATTTTTTATTTTGAGGTATTTAAATTTTTGAAAATGTTTTCCCCAGACAACGATAACATTATCGGCAAGCTTCATTTCTTATTAAAGTTTACAATGGCAAAATAAATTTCCATTCCATTACGGACACTGTTAATATTTGTGTGTCTAAAAGGCAAATATTTTTCAACTTTAAGCCTGAGCAATGCATTAAGAGACAGTACTTTAGATAGATAAGTCATTATTGCAACAGACATGGAGATTTTTTGTTTTTAGCAAAACCGTTTTCTCCTTTGAGGAAACTTTTTCAGTATGTGAAAGTATTTAGACTGATTAAATGTACAAGTACTTATTTTAAATTACTTTCTATTCTTTATATTTACTTAGTTTCTTGTGCTAGATCTGTAACTGGCTCTTGTATAGCTGTTGAGTTGGCACGTAAAATAAGGAACTGAAATATTATATTCCTTTGAACTAACGTCGTAAATCTCTGTGTTTCCGCACTGCTTTCGCTGACAGCCTCCTCAACATAACAAAATAACATAACGTTGCACAACGTAGCAGTTACCATAATTCCAAATCCTATTTAACTTCGTGATATGTGTTTGGTTATTATTATTTTTTGTTACAGGTAAGTGTCAACTCGTTCATCTGTTTCAAAGGGTCACTGTTCTCTCCATTTTGACGTCACAGTAGCTGCTGCATTGAAATGGGTCAGCTGTACCGTATCGGAAAATCATTAGCACCAGATTATCAGCTGATATTCAAGCATGAAACACAGTCGAAGTGGCAGGTACTGTAGTAGCGAAGTACAACTTCAGATACATTGTTTGACTTTAAAAATTTAATTTTACTTACTCATTGACTTGAATTTAACTCTGAGACACCAAACCAAGGACTCGTTTTGGGAAAATATTTGATCATCCTATTTATCAAAACAAAAATATTAACTACAGTATTTTCAACGAGGATATATATATATATATATATATATATATATATATATATATATATCACTAGGATGGTAAAAAAGTATTTGAGAAAAATTTCACAAATTATGCTTTTCATCCTGTGGGATTATGAGATTGAGTACAAATAATGTCTGCCGGTAATATTAGAAGGAACAAGAAGTATTAGTATTAATTTACCATGAAGAGGGTCCATACGGCGAGGTTGGAGATAAATATTATATTAATTATTTATTAGATAATTAAGGTATTTAAGGACGTTGCCTTGAAGCGCTAATGAAACACGTGTTTCTTAAAACCATGAATGAATACTGACACAATTGTTAATGTTGAGACTATAATAAACATACATTTATACTTATTAATATATAGTTTGTATACCCACGTTATTTCAGTAGAGAAAACTGTTCTTTTTTATGATTCGATGGTAATTCTTTCAAAGATTGTTTACTAACTTAAAAATATTGTAAAGACAGCTCAATACAGGGACAGTTCCTCTTATATACACGGTAATGAACTTTCAGTTTCCATAAGCTGCGGTGTAATTCTCGACAGGTAATGAGACGCTGTGTTTCTCAGAAACGACTGTAATTCAATTAGTAGTACAGAACAAATGACATTTGTTTCTACCCAATTAATATGGAAGCAGGACTAAAAAAAATAAATAATACGGCTCAGTACAAAGCAACCTAAAGACGACAACATATTTGTGTGTGCACTTGCATGGAGTAATAGCTTGGCTACAATACGAAAACAGTTTTTCAGGCTTTACGCGTCCGTTGTTAGTCTAAATGGCCACAAGAGTGCGAAGAATGTAAGTTTATTTGAAAATTATTTTGTGGTGAAATATTTTCCTTCGGTAATACTGATAAGGACATAACGACGAAACAGACGAATAAATACAATGTAATGCGAGAAAAAAGCTTTACACAGAATACATCTTCCGAAAAACTGAAGTTCTTATCTTGCGGTACACAGTATGTATTTTGGGTTCAAAAAAAGGCGTTGAAGCAATTTATTTAGTAATAGTATGTTGGTCCATTTAAATACATCAAATTATAGGTTCATATGCAGTTGAGGGGATAATTGGTAATTGTCAGAACGAGCGCTACCAAAATTTTCCTATCACAACTTTTTATTCAACAGTAGACTAAATGATTACACAGTCTGTCTCAGAGCACAACAGCTCTATTAAGACTGTGTGTTCTATATTTTAAAAAATAATTAATAATTTAAATTTTTATCTAAGTAACAGTATTGTTTGTTAGTACTGGAACATATTTCTAAATTATAACGAATCATCAAATTATATGAATGTTTTATCTAGATTTCATTGATAATATATATACACCACAATTAACAAATTCTCTACGTACACAATTAACTGTCTATGGAAGTTAAGAATTCTAAGTCATTTTCCAGTAGTAATAATACAACGTTGAGTAAGAATGATGAAAGATGTGCTATTGTTAAGAAATAATTACACGAAAGTCAGAACACAACAACAGCATCGTATTATCTGTTTGAAATGTCCACTGTGTTTAACTATGCATACATGCACTCTCTTTCTTACGTTTAAAGAAACCCGCTGAACAGCTTCTGCAGTGAAATTTTCAATGCACAACCCAATATATTTACTCAATTCCTCTCATGTTACTGGTTGTTTTCCTTCGAACTCAACGCCGCAAAACATTCAGATCGTTAACATCTGCCCCACCGTCTTGTTTGTCACATTCTAAAGGGGAAATTAAATTCATAATCAGTTCCTGGTAACGAAAGTTTCACCCAAGAAGTTGCTACCAATTGTCCTCCGTGTTGAGACAGCACACTATTCTCCGACTTCTAAGGAGTGTAACGGTGCTTCATGGAAGGTTTGCGAATTTTTATAACTCCATGTAATTTTGTTTTGGCTACTAATGAATCCATTTAGGCGAAACCATGCTTCATCACAAAGTAAAACTTTATCTAAAATGTGTATGCCCTTAAAATTAAGTACTAAACCATCTGCAGTATTTAAGTCGTTTCCCTTATTAGGTTCTTTGTATTCGTGCATGACATGTACAGAGTATGGACGAATTTTTAAAATACTTTCAGCCTTATGTATACTTTCGTAGGATAATCCACTTGAAGAAAAGGTTTTCTCACTGACTTAAAGAAGCTAAGTTTAATGGATTTTCTGCAAAATGTCGTCACTTAACACAGAAGGTCAACCACAACCCTTTCTGTTTTACATGCTTTCTGTGTTACAGAAAGTGTTCACCAAACGAGGTACTGTTAATTTTTTTTGGCTCAAGGGAATCGGGAAATTTTTTCCTGAACTCATCTGGCAAATTAAGTAAGAACGAGATGTCAGGTAGTGTTCGACAAAGAACACTCATAGCACTTGTAGAAAAAAGCATCCTTTCACTTCGAATTTTGAAAGACAACTGACGTACTGTCGCTAGGAGGTTACAACATGGCGTGACCTGCGTGGGCTGTTGAATAGTCACATCGATATTTTCTGTTCATTAATCCAGTCTAATTACAATGAATTGCATCGCCGAGATATATTTTGATACGGGTTTCGTGACTCCTCCTTAACTACGCACTTAACGTTTTCTATATTCACTATTATTTAGAGTAATATTTAATTGTAAAGTAAATTCTTATTTATTATATCTAGAGACGTTTCGACGGTCACAAGTAAAGAAGGAAACGAAGTATATCTAAAGATGACATAAATACAAAATAAAGCATAGCTTGAATTGGGTTAGGATAATACACAAGTATCCATGTGACAGAATGCAGATAATAAGGAACCCTGGACATTCGAAACGGGCCATGACGAGTCGAAGTTACATTAAGCACAGCCGCGTTCAGCCCTAGTTTAATAGAAACAATCCGCGGCCATGGCAGCATGCAGTGAGTTTACCGTGACCACGGTGGACAGAAATGTCTGTTTTATGTAATTGTATGTCACCATCATGTTTAGTTTGTGCCCAGTGTCACGTGGCAAATGGCCAGTCTGTGAAATTGATTTGGCGAGCATTAAAGTTGAAAATCTAGTGTGTACTGCATTTTGAAATTTACCACATTCGCATACAGTTCATAGAGATAACATGAAATTGTTAATGAAACAACACCTCTTTGCGTTACTGTCACAGAACATTCCGTTACGAACCAAATAGGAGCTGCAGGTTTCAGGACTCTACCTCACGATCTTTTACTTGGGTGAGAAGAGACACAATGAGGATCATACGTATTATGTATAATTTCCGGGAATAACTTTCACTTATTGTTATGTTGACTCGTCATTGAAGGGTTGTAGAGGAAATATTAGGACCAAACCGAAATGTAATTCTTTAAAATTAAAAACATCGTCAACTCAACTGCACTCTAAACAATATAAGAACTTTTACTCTTTTGATATGCTAATGAAAAAAATTATTTCTAGAAATTCAGACACCACGTCGCGGTTATTACCGCATTTACGTATTCTGAAGTTTCTGGGTACAGACTTCGACTCGAAGAATGTCTTTTCTGACTGAGGTAATTCGTGGCTTTACTAAGTCCCCCCAGGCAAATTCTGATATAGCACCTTAAATTAGGCCACAGAATCTTCTTTCTACATATTTTCAAATTCATTATACATTAATCATGCAACCGTTTACACTATACACCTGAATTATTGACAGCCTCGTTGGGCATTACAAGAGCAAATACTTGTAGATATTCTGCTACTTTATGACCATGCATCAGTATTAAGACTGATGTGAAAGAAATTGTTTTTGGCCTACGTCGAGATAGTAACGAACAATCACCAGAATATAATAATAAAATAACTAAACTTATACCCGACCCTTGCCACAGGACGCCATCTTTATTCAAGTGGTACATTCTTCTATGGAATATTCAAGCTTTGTCGTCGTTTCGTGGCTAGTGGGTGGTTGGTATACGGTTTTGCCAGGAGCTTCGTTCGTAGAGGCGAGATTAAAACAGGGCGCATTACGAGTGTCTGAATTACAGACTGTAAGGATCGAAGGCGGTGACTGGTTGTAGGGTTGGGTTGTACATGCTCGACACAAAATATAGCAAACAATTTCTTGTTCAAACGACTAGTATCTTTCCAGACTGCACACTGAGTGTTCACTCACAACTGACTGTTTGCTCTCTGGCGACCTTCTGGCTCACTGTCGAAATTCTGAATAATTTTTGATATTCTTTGATTACCTTATGACTCACTGTTCACTAATTATTTCCTGGCGCAAGTCGGATTCGTTTACATTGTACTGAGAAGCCTGATTGCTTGATTATACACGCTTGCTAGGCATTTAACAAGTTCACGGACTTAAAAATATGATTCATAACTTCAATATGCTGCCTAAATTACTAAAACGTTATCATTAAAATGAAAATAACTCATTTAATCTTGAGTATGGAGACTTAGCGTAATATTACCATTATTACAGCATTGTTTAATAACACTATAAACGCTCAACATATTTTACATAACATAAATTTGCAGCTTTTATTTTGAAGCCTCTACAGAAGTATCGTCAAGTGTAGCAAAATTTCGATAAGTTATTAGCTAAGTGCTTGATAATATAAGTCGCACTGTAAGTGAAAAATGTTGAATAAGGACAATATATATAGAAACATTTTGTCTGCTAATAAATGCTATGATATAATAGAACATAAAAATGTGTTTATCGATGTTTCGTTTCAGATAACTTTTACTTGAAAATCAAATTTTATGAAACTTTCAGGGAAGTTTAATATTTGAAAGAATGCCAGCTCGAAACTTTATGGAAATTTAGAAAAACTTCAACACAAATAAGACTATTATGTGCCTTTGAAGTTGGTGGAATTTAAAAAAAATACAGTGGAGGTACCGATGTCAATTGGAACAGAACAATATTCTTTTCATTTTGGGTGTGTCTTAATAAGTATCTTACTTCAATTTTTTAAACAATCTCCACAACTCAAATAATGCATTGTATTTTCTTCTGCTATCATTTCTTATTTGATCCTTTGTTACTTACACTCGATTGAAACAGTTATATGATATTTAGTACGTGCTTACCATTGAGATCTCGACGACCGGGGTTCGATCCCCGACGGGGGCAGAGAATTTTTCCTCTAGCCTCTGCGTCCAGACCGGCTCTGGGGCCCACCCAGCCTCCTCTACAATGGGTACCGGGGGTACTTTCCCGGGGGTAAAGCCGGCCGGGGCGTGATGCTGACCACTCACCCCCATCTAGTGCCGAGGTAAAGGAAGGGAGGAGCTATACCTCCACTCACCCCAAAAGCCTACATGGCGTATAGTGGGACAAACTTTACTTTACTTTTTACCATTGTGATGCACTAGGTTCAATTTACATTGAATTGTATGAAAATATAGTCAACATAAATTTGTTATAGACTGTGCCCTATAAAAATATGTTTGTGAATATATACTTCAGCCATAGACTATGCAATATACAGAGCGATCGGGAAGTCAGGCATTCCAATATCGACACATGTTATATTTGTCAAAAAAATAATTATATGAAAATCATTAATAAACATCGTTATATTAAGTGTTTTTCCCTTCTTTGTTACAACCCGGTGAACAGTTTATGCAGTGAATTTTCTACTGCAGAGAGCAGTATTCTCCTAATATGTACGGGCGTTTTTTTATACCTTCCCCTCCATAAACCGATAAAGACAGAAATCAGGTAGTCATTGATACGTGGGACGAGAGGGCCACAAGTTTCGGGAAATAATGTTACCACCACAGAACTCACTTAACACCTTGTTTAATTTTCTGAATACACAGCAGTCCCATCTTAACTGAATTCAGTAGTCTTCTCCGCCGAATTGCAAAAGGTAAACAAACATCATAACCAGTTTCTGGTAAAAAGAACTTTATCTAATAAGTCTAAATCCTCTAAAACCGAACCGAATTCATACATGACATGCATGAATACACGATATGTATACGATTTAAGAATCTTTGTAGCCTTATGTACATTTCCATACGATAATCTACTGTTAAGAGAAAGTTCTATCAGCAACGTTCATGGACAGCGTATGAAATATTCATAGATGTTGTCCAAAATAACATCACTTAATACCGTAGTTCGACCGAAACCGTTTGTGCCCTGCACGCTTCCTGTGTCACGAAAATGTTCACCACACGAGATCATGATGATTTGTTTGGCACAGGAGAATCGGGAAATATATCCTTAAACGCATTCCCGCAAGTTAAGTGTTCTGCAATGAATATTCGTTGTACTAGTGAAAAAGATATTCGTCCTCTTCGACTGTTGAAATGCAACTGACGTACTTGCGGTAGCAGGTTACAACATGATGTTACATGCGTGGACTATTCTATAGGTGCAGCGATATTTTGTATTTATTAATCCGATCAAACTATACTGATTTGCAACAATAAATAAATGTTGGTTACGTAACTTTTCTATCTCTCTGTACAACAGTAAAAGGCTTGAAGTGAAAATGAAAGGGTGCAAAATTTTAAATTTTTACTCCGTTATATCATAAAACGAATGACAGTAATCCTAAGAATAGTTTGCTTCACGTACAGACTAAGACAGATAAATTTTATTGTATATATATTTTACATATAATTCAATGTAGTGTAAACCTAGTGTATCACAGTGAAAAACGGACAAAGACTTTTGTAACTAGCCGAAACATATATACGTAATAAGGAATTAAATGTGAAGTGGTAGCATTTGAAAATATAAATTATAGTTTGAACATTAGATGAACTAAAATTTAGATTAATATATTAAACAGAGTAATCCCTTAAAAACCCTATAAACTAACTTTGTGATTAGCGACAGATCGACAAACATGCATGTACCTAACATTGAAGAGTTCCAGAGTGTCACTTTGGATTTAACCAACAGAATGAAAAACCAATCCACTATGATTTCGCAAGTGGATTATACTAATGTACAAGGATATCTTGCTAGGGCAGCTTTGTGGTCTACTAACTTGTGTCTTATAACTATATAACTAACTAACTAACTAACTAACTAGATGGCTTACCGAACCCGAAGGTTCATCACCGAATTAACCAAAGCCCTCCACCGGACCCTGTCAGCTTGTGTCTTATGTGACCGTAAATTTTGGAATGTATGAATACAGATCAGAAAAAACATATTATTTAATTGCAGACTTTATGTTTATGCACATTATAGTCCGGTGAATTTTCAAATGACCGGAATACCGATGATTACACTGCCCAAAGCATTCGAAATCATTACATTTTAAATTACTGCGTGGTGATTTTAAATTTCTTTTTCTCATCCACATTACCAGAATATATTGTCGTCGGCTTACATTATCGCGCCGTTGATTTCATTACATAATACTTATCAGAATTTTTAAACGGCTGTATGATATTTCAAAATAATTTTTGACGATCGTCTCTTAGAATCATAACGACAGGAATTGGTTCGGTAGGTTTTCAGTTTCTCCCGTCATGCATCATAACGCTGTGAGACCTGATGATGAAGACACAACAGTCGCCTTTCAAACGTCGGCAAACATCACCCAGACTGCACGGTCCTACAGTTCAGAAGACAGCCATCTTTAAAAATACCCTTGTTTAAAACTAGGTTTATCGCAAAAGAAAAGCATCTTGCTCTCTGCTGCATACAGTTTGACACTGCAGTATTTTTGCAACACCGAGGTGTCTGTGCTATTATGCTGCTGGGAGGCAGTCACGAGCTACGCTGAAGTCTTATATAGACAACTAGCGTTATTAATTATGCAAGCAGAATGACAATGACCGCGAACAGTGACACCTAGGGGGGATGAGGACAGGAAGACAGGAAAGAGAGTGACGGGAATTAATAGGAAGAGGTGGAGATATGAAGATAGAGATAATGAGAGTCAGAGATGGCGTGAAGTAAACGCAGTTCTGTAGACAGAGTCATTATGAGCTGCGAGAGGAAGGGAAATATGATATTTTTTCTCGGAGGAGAGAAACTAAGAAGCAGAGAAAGAAGGTGGAAGATTTGCAAATGTGAAAGAAGTAGCAGATGTATAAACTGATGTGACAGCTCAAAAAATGTATGAATGCAAATTACTATTTATGGGAAAGAAATACCAAGGCTGTTTTAAATGAGGAAACTGGAGATGTGATCATCACAGTCCTTTCATTAGTTATGGTGAGCTAATACTTTTTTTAATTATCTGTCCAACTTGATTATTATTTCTTCTATAATTTTACTTATTTTCACCCCTTGTCTGTACAGCTGGATTTTTGTGCTCTGTCATTCGAGTATTCTACGCATTTATCTTAAAAATCCTGACAATGGATAATGATTATAACAGGCAGGCATTCATTTGCTGTGGGCTGCATCACATGTCACTGGTGACGTACTGCATTTCATTCGCAAGAAAAGTTGCCTATAAACTAAACTAATTGCGAAAATAAATTAGAAATACGTCTTAACTAACTAACCATACAAATTTTAAGTAATTTAACACGTTAACGATGTGTAAGAAGGAAGACTGTGGGCTATTTCATATTTGAATCTTTGCGAAATCCGGAGAGCCTGATGAAAATCATTAAGAAATTGAAAAGGGTGCAAATTGAAAGTTATCCGGAAAATTTAATTTCGGTTCGTTTGGGTCGAGCACAGATTTGACTCAACAAGTCATTACAATCAGTCTGCCACATCTTAGACCAGTGACTTCTCAAGCCTCATGCCAGTCTTTCAGGACCTCCCCAGTCTTAATTAGGAGCTTGAAATCAGATTTTTGAGCAGGGCATTCGAAGAAGATAATTTTTCTAGGAAGGTCTATAATTTTATATGAATTCCATGGTTAGTTGTATATTTAATTATGTCACTATCTTCAGCTATTTCTATAGTCGACTTGAGTATCAAATTAGGTTCTCTGATGGTCTTAAAACTTAATTTTTGTTGCTATACTCCTTTCCTCTGTCTTGCATGTAGAATGAGCGTCTTTACATAAGGCAGTGTTTATAATGCTAAAGTTTTGAACACTTTAAGTCTTTTAAGGTTCTGAAAAAAACTGGTTTGAACGCTTGGTTTATTATTCTCCTTATTCTTTTGTATGTTAGAAGTTTTTAAGTTTTCATTTAGCTACGTAGTTTTATTTCCATATATGATTAAAAACTGAGATATTTAAAACATGTACCTGGTTCATTAAAAATCTTAGGGCATAAATATAAGTTTTGCTTTAAATGAAATCGTTCCCTTTTTCGTTTGTTTTAGTGTTCTGTATTACAGTCACGAGCAATGTTTTTTAAATCTACATTGACCTTCAAAATTCGCACCGTTTTTGTGAATTTAATATATTCTGTATATATTGTAATCTGATTAATGTTACACGTAAAAGTACAAATAGGTCCACTGGTTCATTTAAGAAATAATTCTGTGAGATAAAATAGTCTCCTTTGTACTTTGATCACGGTATAGAGTTATGTTTAAGACTTTTGTAGTTGTGTTATAGATAATCTCTTTCAATCTTACAAAATCTTCGGTAAGAGAGGCTAAGACAATTTTTGGAGGCACTTTTCTCGGAGAAAATGAATATCAGACAGAAACTTACCCCAGTTTCCAAATTATGAGACTGATCTACTTTAAGTTTATTTTCAAATGAATGACATTTAAATGAAAGTGGTGTAACGACTCACAGTCCTAGTTCGATAATTACAAAACCACAAAATCCAACTCTGTAGCATAATCGGCGAGGGAATGGATCGCCCCAGTTTCGCGTCCATAAATATTCCGTGGTTAAAACCCAATATTTTATTAATACTTAGGGGTTCTAGTTAATAATAATGTCATTAGCATTTAAGTTTGATTTAATTTATGTTTCCACTGAATTAAGTCTATCAATACTGTAGATTACTTGCAACCATCTTCGTCACCTCTACAGTATTAGTAAAGTAACCGAATTCTTTTTTTTTATATTTCATAATGACTTAAAAGTTCACTAAATATGCTGTCCTTCTGCTTCATGTTTTCAGTTACTAACATAGTATATAATATTAATTGAATTATAAATATCACGCAGTATAATGACATTATTAATGACCAGAATATGAGGTAAAATAAGACACTAAAGTTATTTAGGACATTCGCCTCTTTCAGAGAGACATTTTATATAAGTGTTAAATAACTGAGTTCATACATTTGATGATATGATGGAAAACAATCGTCTAATTGCCGACTACAGTATTTTCAAAAGTGATGAACAACACATCAAAATAAGTTAGGTACATAAACACGAGAAAATCTAATTTGAAACATGTTGGGAAATTTTTGTCTGCCTGCATTAATTCTGAGCAGCACACAGCTTTCTGGCATTGCTTATATTTTGCAATACAACATAAACATAAGTATAGGCATTAATTTTAGGGGCTACGTGTAAATTAATATTCCATTAAAGTTGTCTTCTTATCGCTACCTCTCTCACAACAATTTTAATTGTAACGGTTCGTAAGGTTTACCTTCGATCCACCGGCCTCGGAATATCCTATATGTGGATCTTGTCACTAATCACACATAACTAAGTAAAATATAGTTGATATCACACATGTGAAATGTTTGAATTAGAAAGTAACAGAAATACAATTAATGCATTTTTCAAGAAAAATACACTCCATTGTATTGAAAAACGTTTGTAATCAAAGAATAAAATGGTTGATTATTCATCTTAATCTTTGAAGAGTTTTAATTTTATGTTTCGTAATATTCTCGAACATATTAGAATTTGTAAATCAGAATTCTGAATGACATTTTTTTTCCAAAGTGAATTTTGCATTTCCTGACTTCGTTCGTGTAAAGTAGTTTAAACTTTTATTGCAAATTTATTTTATAAAATCTGAAACACCATAGCATGTTACTGTACTTAAATTTTAAATTTAATTGTGATATCTATTTCTTCAAACTCTCAATAAAGTCGGGTTTTGAAACATTCGCCGTCTCCACATTTGACGTTTGCAGTTAATCCCCACTTCAGAGAGTGCTACACACTTACAGCGTGACCGGAATTTTAACAGGCAGGAGAGAATTTAATTTTGCATGCACTGGATATCAGAATCCGTAAGAGGTAATTCCAAATCTCTGTTATTAACATGTCTTGCTGAAAAAGCTAATAGTTACTTCGGCAGACACGAAATAATCCGCTTTTTATGGAATCCAAAGATTTATTACCTTGTCCACAAGAGCTCACAAATTTTCCCTATCCTGAGCCAGTTGAATCCAGTCCATACTTCCCAAACCACCGTGTTACGATCTCATTTTAATATTCAAGGCCCTGCATGGACCAAAGAGTTTATAAGACGGTGTATTCTTATGGTGAGGAGTTGTCAGGTCCCAGGTCAACCGTAAAGCTGGGGGAACATCCAGTTTCAGAAGCCTGTGGCTGCTTGGTCGATATATTTCAGATGTGGAGGACGAATCCTCCATCCGTTATCTGCAGGAGCGCATAGAATGACGTGACAAGCAGGATATATTAGTCTTCAAAAGACAAAGTTCAGTATTAAGGAAAATCAACATCTGGAAGTTCAGAGTAGCAATGGAACATGAATGTCAAACTCGTGTAGTTTTGTAAGATTTGAGGTTTTCACAGCGATGAGTATGAAGATTTCTGTCTTCTGGATTGTTGCGCTGTGTAGTCTGGTCGATGTTAACCAACGTTTCAGAGGTCATACTGCCTGTCATTAGGGTTTTATTTCCGATCTAAATTTAGTTACTTAACCTCGTGGCCAGGGTCACGTCATAAGATGGAAATTAGAAAGAAATAAAGTAGAGTACAATTAATGGCAACCGTTATTTGTCCATACTGAGTTAACTATTTTATCGTTTTAAGTCTGATACGATGTAAAGTGACTACAAGACACACAAACATTTCTTTTCATTAAAGCATCATTTAACCTAAGTTATATTTCTAAAAGTTGTGAAAGGAACTAAAATGAGGTCTGGACGAACTAGCATCTTTAGATGACTGTGTTTACCGTGTGATTCACACATTATATTGGGATACTGGGACGACCCGTTCTTCTAGTGCCTGAGCACTGCGGGTCCCAACTTTTCGTTGGCTTTGACGTTTAGACATTCGGTAGGACTCCTTGGACGAGGGATCGGCCTGTCGCAAGGCCTCTACCTGTACACAGGACAGCACGACACAGAAAAACGCGGACAAACATCCATAGCTTGAGTGGGATTCGAACCCACGGTCCCAGCGACCAAGCGGCACAAGGCCCACGCCTTAGACCGCGCGGCCACTGTGATCCCACATTTATTATAAGTAGATAATAAAGGAGCTTTAGAAATTACGTAATTATATATATATATATCCCTCCGTTTTAATTAAGTAGCGACGTACCACGCTGAAGCAACTGTATTTATGGTCAAAGAATCAATGTAATTTTTGTGTCAATCTTAATACGTGCTGATTTAAGTAATTAACTGTTTCTCACAACCGTATTATGTAACTAGAAATATAGTATCATCTAATATGTTGGCATGTGATGTTAGAACACGGCACAAATTCATCTTCACTCGTCAGGTCAGTTTGCCCTAGTTCATTATCAAGCAGCCTACGATGCCATAAAGACGTACCGTGCTGCTTAGTTAAACAACATTTACTGAAAATATTTACCAAATGGAGGTATAGCTTGAAGCTTTTCTCTGTTTGGCACTAATTTCATGTTAGTGGTAGCTACAACCCCCCACCCCACCCCACCCCACCCCACCCCACCCCCGGGTAAAGTACCTACTAGATATGTGGCTGAGTGAGAGCAATCATTTACCTTCAAAATAGCACAAACCCTATTAAACAGCAGCACAGTTTTATTTAATTTCCAAACTAGGAAGAAGTACAGGATTACCTATAAAGACATCTATTTTTAAGTCTAAGACATGAAGTGTTAAACCATGACACGATGCATCCTTCATCTGTCTACACGCTCGTGATAATGAAACAATATGGAAAACTAAACAACCTGATAATATTGACATTATCAGTAAGCATTCGTAAAATATTTTTCAGACTCGACATACCATAAAGAGAGCAAGAGCCATAAATGGGGCACAAACAGATAAATTTTAAAAAATATCACACGGAGCAATGCATTCTCACTAATCATGACGATTTAATTTTACAATATTTTTTTTTAGTTTACAATAAACTGACAACGTTGTTACATCCGTATCTTGCTGTCGTACCTATCAAAAAGATAATTGTGTGTCAGTAGTTGTACTCCAGATGGAAGCAAATGGATACGTCTTAATAACGCAGACAGTGTTTTGGTCGCAGTCGGGAAATTCAATCTGTTCACTTGAATAGTGTACGACTCACAATTAGCGCATAAAGTAAGTTGCCTATCATCATAACGACATTCTTCTCTATTTTCAACAGGGACATTCAGCGTCTTTTAATAATAATGCTTCCTTTAACTTAGCTAAATTATATTATTTTCTATTCATTTATTACCGAGAGCAACTTAATTCCGGCAGTACCATTGGTTTTACGTTGTTATTTATATGTACTTTTCACCATACCTCTATCACAGATTTAGTCCGTTTGCACTCTCATAAGAATTCAAAGAGTTATATATGATTTGATGCTTTCGCGGCGACGTAACTTAATAAAATTCTATAGGTAATCAGTCGTTTCAGATGGTTAAACGATGAAACCGACGTTTCTGACACCATCTCTGTACCCATCACCAGGGCTCAGAACCCTCATGATGCGGGACAAAAATGATTCCTGAAACGTCCGTTTCATCGGTTAATCATCTGACGCGGCTGATCACTTGAGAAAACTTTATTAATTTTCAAAGAATTTCTTACTTTCAAGTATATATAATATCATCTAATTCAACGTCATTCCTATTCATACAGTTTAAGAAGTATACCATTTTTTGTACTTCCTAGCTATGAAATATTTTAGTATTTTTCTTCAATTACAGCTTGATATTAAATTCTTCTAGTATGCGACATCGTGTAATATTCATTTTAGTTTTCGCGCACATAATGCTGAATTAAATTGGCATAGAATAGAGTTTAAAGCCAGACTGTTGTACGTACAGATATAGCTATTTAGTTAGTTACATTTATTTGTATTATTTCTCTTTAAACTAATTTGGCAAATGTCTCCTAGTTTCATACAAGCACATACCGCATTTGGACTATTTTAATATTAGTATAGCAATTTAATATCCTTAACAAACGTGACGACTTAATTTAGTAATTTTCAAAATTAATATTTTCCTCAGTTCATTCCGCAGTTGAATGAAAACCGCTCTGTTTTAATCTAAAACAATTGGAATAAGCTGAGAGACAAAGGTCAGAAACAGGTACGTACAGAGGTATATAGAATATTTTTCCGTGAGTGTAACAAAGAAAAAGAAATGGAACTGTAGCTCAGTTTCACACCCACGCGCTCGTAGCTGAAGTACTTCGAGAGGAGTCGGAAGCTGACAGTTACCGTTAGCTATACCAAATATTGCAGAAAATATTACGTAACATAGCGCTGGTGTAATGATACCTTATAAAGCCTCATTTCTCACTTCGCATTCCAAGAGATATGAGCATTTCTACGTACTTGTTCATTATTATAACACCGGAGAAACTGTTTAAACTAAATTCCAAACCCTTATCTTCTAATATATTTCATCTAGATTACGTTACCCACTTGCCAATGCCAAACGGAGCTAAGGAAATATTAGCAGTAACGAAATTTGCAAGAGAGCAGTTAGCACTTCTGCTTCGTATTACAAAAAACGTGATTTCTAATACAGGCGCAGACATCGGCTGTACTCAAAGATTCTTCGTGGTTATCTTCAGTTCCTGAGGCAAATAGTGGCAAGAAGCCTTAAAATATGCCACGACACCTTAGTTCTATACGATTTCCAATTCATCATTCACACAATCATATTAGCATTCGGCGCTCCTACGTTTTAAAATAAATAACGATAAATAACCACCTAAAAATAAATTAATTAAATAATTAATCCATAAATTAAAACCTCTGATCTCAATGTTAAATATTTCGGAAAACAAACGTAACTCCCTCTTTAATTTTACTTATTTTACATAATACACCTACGTAATTTATATTTCAACATTCATTGAATTTAGAACGATATTTAAATGATGACTGCTGTCTTTTGGGTTATTTCGGCGTGTACTCTGTTACGCGTTTGCCTCTAGTGATGCTGTACCAGATTATACGGCGACAAAATCCAGAAAACAGTCATCATTATACCCATCGCTATGAGAACCTCATATATCACGACATTAATTTATACTTACCATTGGTCTCTGTTAACTCACTGAGAGTGGGTCTCTTTATTTCTTAGGTCAATGGTCGCCACGAAATGGTAAATACGACATCAGTATTAATTATGTAAACGATTTGTTGATAAGATACTGCTCTAGCATTCACTTAAAATGAAAGCGAAAAATCAGAGTATGAATCATATTCTTAGTAGACGAGTGGTACGAGAATCTGGAAAAGGGGATCTTTGTATGAGCTGATAACTATTCGTTTGCTTATTTGGTTTCATTATTGCATGTTATGTTACAGATATTGAAAACTTCACTTTCTGTAATCATTAAAGAGATTTAAAGATCGTTTAATGTTGACTGTTTGAAAGAGTAATTTAGTCTGTCTGACAGTCAGTCAAGTAAATCAGACAGCATCACCAGTTGCTTGAAGTCACTGTACGTAAGCAGCAGGGCCTACATGTCTAAGTTCACTTCTAATATGGGTGATATGAAACATGAAAATATTGTATAATTAATTTTTCCACGAAAAACTCCGAGTTTCAAACGGTATACAGTACATAACCAAATAAAACAGTAATTTTAAACATGACACAAAGGAAAAATCTGACTATATTTTGTACATGAACAAAATTACAGACCAGTTTTAATTTAACTCATCAACTTCGCTAATGAAATTCTAAATCAGTGAATATGACGAATAATGATTTTGTTTGTGCAACATTGAGACTTTTCTCCTAACACCATCCCGGCCTATTAAGTCTATTTAGGGTTCAGGGAAACAAATAAACGTATTTACCATTTTAGTTCATTCTGTATCCTGTTTTCACAAAGAGGTCCTCACTTTAAAATTATTAAACCGAATTATGTTGGTGCCGTGCGGGCTGCATTCATGCGAGCTCAGGCACCAACCTGCTTGCAGCTGTTTAGTGAGGCAGGGGGAATGATGACAGCGCCACCATTGTTTGAACAGTGGAATAACTACATACAAGAACATACAGTAAGCAACTGGCTGTAAACAGTACAATAGTAATTGCACACACATTCTCGTTTGCGATAATTTGTATGTGCATTAGATAACCAAGTAATTAAACTAACTTTATGAAGCAGAGTCCACTTTCAAACGCACCAGTCGTCAAGAAATTCCCCGCCATATCTAGAACCAGAAACTTCATTACTACTTCCCAAAAAGTCAGCCATTAGTCCCTATTCAAAGCCAGTTCAATCCAAATGTTATAATTTTTTCTTAACATTCATTTTCATGTTAACCATTCATCCACGCCTGTGTCTCTCAGGTGATCTCTTTTCTTCAGGTTTTTCATTCAATAACATAACACATGTGTTTGGGAGAATCATTGAATTAGCCGAGGAAACCATAGTTTATATGACAGGCATATAGAAGCTGTATTGTCATATAGTGTTCCGGCTGACAATAGTAGTTAAACCGTGAATCGACACCAGATCAGAATGGTGTTGTTTGATAAGTGGAATAAATTGAACTAAGTGGGTGATGTTGAAAATATTTTGCCAAGTTCAAGCATTATTAAACCCAAGACAAATAAATTACTACATTGCACTTAACTCAACTTGGTCAAATGAATGAAAATTTATTGCTAGGAAACAATATTTTTATATAAATTTTGTATAATTTAAATATATACCTACTACGATATAGAATACATTCTTGTCTTTAATCCTCAACAAACCTGAGTTTATTTTAAAATCACAGAACGCTCCACTTTCTGACATACCGCTCAAATTTCCAAGCACACAATAAAATATTTTAACATTTAAATTCAAAATCAGAAATGGTAAAATAAACACACGAGTCTTTGAAGGGGTTAAATATAATACATAGAGAAGTGTCCACGGTGGTCTAGCGGTTAGAACGCTGGCCTTGTAATCCTGGGGTCTCGGGTTCGATTCCCGGCGGTGACTGAATTTATAACTTGTGTTGGGCAAGGCCGTGGTCTATGCAACACGGAGTTTTCCTTCGGGGGCTTCTCCGGTTTCTCCGTGGCATCCCAACAATTACTCCATTCACACACAGAAGAAGGCAATGGCAAACCACTTCTAGATCATCTGCCAAGAACGTATATGAACAGGTCCCAGTCCGAGAGAAGGATGGAAGGATCCTGTACATATGGACCTGTCGTCAGACAGAACACCAAATAAATAAAACCTGCCTTACAACTTGCCGATTTAATATCCGGGCATTTGCCCAGTTCAGTTTAATTATATTGGACATAACAAATGTTTGTGAAACCCGATAACATCCGTCCATTGTGGTGTTCTGGGGTGTACAGCCGTGTTAACTTGCATATGTGTGCCAACGTTTCGGAAGAACGTTCATTTTCAGCCCTGAAAAGTTGTTACCCAGTTACATGTCCCTGTAACCTCACGACCCAGAAAGCCACCCTGAAAAACCTCACTGTCGTATAAACCTCTAGTCTTATAATACCGATTAATGAAACTAAGCAAATGATCCTAACTTCTGGAAAGAGCCTATCTTTACAATGGTGTATTTCTATAAGAACATTTTGTTTCTTCAGCTTTTACGGATTAATCCCTCTGTTCTGTTCCGACTCAGAATTAATTATGACTTATTTTATTTTTAAACAATTGGCAGGGCATCTTGGCCCATTTCGAAGGTTCTACCTTTACGGAACAGCATTTCAGGCGAGACACACAGACGAGCATGCATGCCTCGAGCGGAATTCGAACACCCAGTTTTCGAGTGTTCTACGATTCAATTTTCTCCTAGTTACGAACAGAGAAATACGTGACCAGTAAGTCTGTAATCAGGCAACCTTTTCCACCATTTCATCGTTTCTCGACTCGTGCAGATGCAGTAGTCTAGAGGTTGGAACTCCCAGTTTGTTGGAGTCGACTGGCACTCACGAACTTTCGGTGCCGATATATTAAACATTCCGCACAAGAATATATTATCCCACAAGACTTTCAGCCATTCTGCGATGCATTAGTTTCTGTCCTGTAGACATACAACTGCTGTACAGACATAATCTGCAATCGGAAATAAGGAGAGGCTTTTGAAATATTTATAAATTTTCCCGCCTGATGTATTATATTTATTGTCCTTTTTAGAACCATTTACAGATACCATTAAGTGCTTGCATTGATTATATATATAGTTTAATTCTGTTTTCAATTGTACTTTATTGTATTCTTTTATATGTATATATTTTATCTTCTTGTTCTGGCTGTAATTGCTACTGCTTCAGATATTGTAGGTTAAAATAAAGAACTGTAGTAAATTGAATTACTGCATAGCAGAGTCCCTTGTCACCACAACACTAGATGCAGATGGAGAAGCCTCTAAATACGCATGTTATCTGCTAATATGCTGAATACGCAGCAAAGGATAGCCGACAAGTTTAGACCTGCAGCTTTAGGGCGGACGTATTTGACAACTCTTCACTGAAAAAGGCCAACATATCACTGAATGGTACTCACAGTTTCGGTGAATGCGGATTTTAAGGGGAATGCGGAGGCTGTGTACTGGATTCACATGGCTTTTTTACATACATCTGGTGGGCACTTGTGGACACATTCTATATTCTGGCATACCGGGTGTCTATTAAAAATTTAAAATTAGCTTTGAGGTAAGAATACGTTAACGGAACTAACTTTATTAGGTTATTGTTCAGCATTATAAGCTTTCATGTTTCAGTGTTCTACACAAACACCACAAAAATCACTCCAAACACAACTAATGTAAACTCAAACCACTTCGGTCAATGTGTGTATATGCCTATAATGTGTATACACATATTTAGTTATTAAAAACATTTGGTAGTCAATCAACAAACAACTACATATATGCATGCGCTTTATAGATATACAGGAATTATTAAGCATGCTTGACCTGACGCTGGTATTTGTAGAACACCGAAATCTGGAGAATAGAAATATCAGACAGTCGAAACCCTTGGAAGAGAAAAGCCAATGACAGTATTTTCCCAAACTGTGTTTTTATGGAATATCATTATTTAAGCGTAGATCCCTTAATTGTTTTAAAAATCGTGTGGTAAGTACCCATACCACTGATTTATGACGTTTTCATAACTAATGTTAAATAAAAACCGTAAAATTGACCGATTCGATACATTTTTATGAGCAATGAGTATACGAATTTTGAATCTATTAATCTAAAAATAATGTCACATGTCACGAGCTAAGATTGGACCCGATGAAACATGTTGTTTATTATCGCAGCACAGCACTTACCCCGCATCTAAAACTGTCAAAGAATTGCATACTTTTTTCGATAGATGTCGTTGTCAGATGTGAAACCTCATTGTTTTCAGATTCTTAGTAACGTTAGCTGCTAATTGGAGTTTCAACTAAACATTTCGGAGTTTCCCTGTCAGATGATATTCTTTTCTATCCTGTGACAGGGGCTTTGAACTTGTTAAAAATGTTAAACAAAGTAGATAGGGTGTATTCACAAGACGAGTATCGCGAATTTATTAGGGAATGAAGCAGCGAAGGGACGTTTTCAGTGACCATGTGAAACGAAAAGTTCAGCAGAAGGTATAATCGTTGGTGTAAAAAAAATTTACTGAAAGAACGCCATCTTACTATAGTCCTACAGTACAGCTGTTTTTAGTACAAATAAATACAGGTGGGAGAGAGACAATAACATATTCAACTTTAACAAATATAGTGTTCTGGAATGTAAACTAAATATTTAGTTTGGTAATTCTGATAAATAATATAAAATGTTGTTGAATATCTTAAATATTCCATCCTATTAAACCACTTATATTTACATCAGGTGTAAAAGGGACATATGTAAAAAAAAAAAAAAAAAAAAAAATTGACAGGCAGTGTCGGACACTGCCGCAGTTATTTTCGTGAAAACGTCAATCGTGTATACGAAGTAGTATATTGAAATTAAACAAAATTTTTGTTTTGAATCGTTTAATTCATTTGAAACTTACATTTATTGAATACAGGGTAGTGGTATGAGAAGTAGAATATATATGGCTTTGAAATTGTTTGAATACCTCTTGAAAATGTCAAATCTATACAAGTTTTCCCTTGCGTGGTTGGTTTGTCCAAATCATTCACTAGTTCAAGTTTAAAGAATTTCTGAAGGTATGCACGTAAGCGTTCTAAATTTTCGTCACTAGTGTTGAAATCGCCCATCAATACGAGCGGCATGTCACTATTATAGGCTTCAGATGCCGCCTGAGTTGTCCGAGCGCGCTTACGTTACCTATTTTCGCGGCAGTACTGCGCGTTGGTTTTGGGCCCGGGCTCGGCATTTTCGGTGTCATTCTGTTTGGAATTTTGTGCTCTACGCATTCTTGCCCGAGTTTTGTAATTCTGGTTTTACTTTGCCCTCATATATCGCGACATTTTAAGAAAATCGGGAAATTTTCACACGTTTTCAAATTCACAGCCTCGTATCTTTTTGCGATTTTGAGATACATACTTGGAGGGCAGGATGAGTTGTAACATATACACTCCTATTCAAAACAACACTTGGTTCATTCGGATCGGATAATTAGTCTCTGAGATATGATCCCGTTTATGGACACGTGTCGAATCCGCAAAGTCGAAAATCGTGGGTTCACTTTGCGCTTGCGCAGTTCGCGATGTCCGGCCGCCACGAATGTCGGAGCGATACTGGCACAAACGTTCATGATGGCGGCGCTATGTCTATTTTTAGCCGAGTTATTGAAGTTTGAAATTACTTTTACAGAAACTGTCGCTCATTTGGGCGCGAAGTTTTCACGTCAAAAAAATCATACGGACTGCAGATACAGAAACGATAGTTTCAAGGTTTAAATACGTCAGTATTCATAACTGGAAATCGCGAAAAAGCGTTACTTGTTTTCTTAATTCTCTGACACATTATTAACAGAATTTTCCACTTTGTTTAAAGCTTCGTTTTTGTGGCATGCATGTCCTCATAATCAGTTATAAAATAAGTTACGGTGATAGAATTTTTTAATTAGAACTTTATTGTCTTAAAGCTAATTTACATATTTAAACTAAATATAAGTAGATATTACAAAATACAAACTTAAAAACATATTATTTTTGTATTTTCTCAATAAGTAGTGAAATTGTTCTTGTCAACGTCCTCAGATCTACTGTACTTTAAACTATTTATGTCTTAGGATTCACATACGCCCATTTCCCCGTAGCAACTTCTTTCCCAAGGCCAATAATCATGGATATATTTGCGATTTGCTTGTAAAACTATGCTTCCTGGATACATTAAGATAGAATTGACTTGGCCCTTTCCAATTCCCGAACCGAATATCCTGGATTCGACGTTTCGTGATATCTGTCTTTTATTCTAGTCCGATATTCCTGACGACCACATTCACACTCTTTCTCTTCACTACAAGGCAGTGTTCAGCAACCTGTGGGCCACCACATTGTTTCAGGTGTGCTGGAAATTGTTATGAAGGAGAGGTATCTTATCTTTCGCAATTAGAATTCGTTATCACACAACAAATAATTTCGCTATCGCTACTTTAATTCAACATGTTTTATGTTTTGTTTTCACATGCCTATGATTTATATGTAGATACATATTTATCACCATGTGTAGTTTCGTATCTTCTGTTGGTGATATGATATTTTGTACTGTGCCGTCACGGCATATTAGGGTGTGCAGTGTATGAAAAAGGACACGAACACCGCTTCAAGGAACCGCAATCACTCGATTTTTACAGATTCTTTAAAATTATACAGAAGGTGATAAAGAATGAATATAGCGATCGATGTTATAGATACCGCTGACGGTGTTGGACATGTACGTGCGGTAAACAAAAACCCAGATTTTTTTAGGGGGAGGGGGAAACTAAAATTTTGTGAGGGAATAATCTGACAGGTAACATCGGTAACACGGAGAATTATATGGATTTCCACATTAGAGATGTATATGTCCTCTGAGTTATAAAGCCGTGTACTCACCGCCGTTAAAGCCTTAAAACCTATTCACTTTTCCTGGTAGTGCAAATCGAATTCTTGGAAGCTAGCTGCCTGAATTAATTTCCTCTCTGACGGCTGGCAAGGTTATTTCGTGTTACTGTATGATTCTGAGCTCATAACTAAAATTCCGGTAGTTATGACTTTAGAGCTACTTTAATTTAAGTTCAGAAATAATAATAAACTCATCAGTTTTTCAGTGTTGCATCTTTGTATTCAATGCCTTCAGTCAAATTTTGTTGTTGAGAATAGAATGTGTTTCTTTCCATTTCTTTGTGAGATTTCACCAGTGTTTCCCCCCATGTCTTCCCACGATTAAACATTATCTGAAATTTACATTTCTTTGTAGTGTTAAAGACATCGGTACATGTTAAGGAAGGGATGCCTTGATTGCAAATACCGACACAAAGCTTTCATACGTAGCAAAGTTGTTTGTAGCAATATTATGACGTCGTTGCTCCGGTATGCGTGTCGTAGGAATTGGGTGATGAAACGGAAGCAGAAAGAGACGTCTGCTCCACTGCGAGCTATAGCTCTTAAAGGGAAGTAGCAATAGCAAACAATAAAACTGAGGCAATTTGTACGCGTCATTTGGCCGCACTGTTATTTTGTAAAAATAGGAAGAAATTTATGGACGAGACGTTGTTTCTTTATGTAAAAGAATGTTTCGCGAGTCCTGAATTCTCAAGCCCCGGCCACGACTGTTTTCTTCCCGATCAAAATTTGTAGAGACCTTATGTATCCGAATGCAGTTCTTTTCCAATACTTCGAGTCTTCCCACTGATTAATATAAAAATAGAATTATTGAAACTACAATAGAATCAGTGATTTAAATATCATTATCCAACTGGTCTTTGTAATAAGGACGTGTTGTGAATTATTTAACGTTGAGTATGTCTTGTTAAATATTATTTACACGACATCGGAGTTCAAAGATTTAAGATATTTGATATATGTCCGAAGTTTGTATTTGATTGTATCAATATACATTTAACGAAAGAGATATGGGTACCAGCATGTAAATAAATATCCTTAGGTACCTCGAAATTCTTTCAATGACGGTCAGTATGCTTGGACTACCGAAGGTTAACAGAGTGTTGTTCAAATTAGTACAGGCTATTAAGTACATGATACCCATGAATTTTATGATGGAAGTTGCTATTATTATGCATGAATTCTGCGTGTTTTGTGAGAGCTAAGCCCAACATTTTGTCTTAAATCTTAGTAGAAATTTTCCTACCGTTGTATTAATTTTATAAAAAAAAACGTTTGTACAAACGCGTACAAAGTATTTCACGATTGATCACCAACTAAAACGGCTGATAGCCCGAGAGGACTTTATTAATGAAAGCTGCCGTGAAAGCTTCACTCACTTTGTAACAGCTTTCTCCAGAAATATAAACCCATTCGTATCGTTTTCTGTTATTTGAACACTGCCTATCGAAATGTTTGTTTTGTTTTCCATCACTGAGTTGTGAGTTAAGTATACATATTAGTCCTAAGAATAAACAAAGCGGTTAACTGCTGTTTCTTACTTGGAAGAACCCCACTTCTAACCCTGAAGTGGATGTAATCTACCGTGACAGCAGTTATTAGTATAGTAGCTGACAGTAGACCATAATCAATCAATCAATCAATATATATATATATATATAGAGTTAACAACTTTTAAGCTTTTGATATGAGGTAATTAGATGTAGTGAAAGCAAACAGTTTTCAAGATGTGTGTTACCCTGTTTAACGACCATGTGCCTATCGCATAGAGTGGAATCAGACAAAAATAACATGAACGGTGAGTTGTAAAGTAGGAGGGACGGCGTTATGACCTAAACAAAGTCACTGCCCTGGAATATTCCTGGGAACACTTAAAATTATGAGACTTCTAAGATTGGATAGAAATTCGTAGCTGGGGTTATACACAACACGAAAGAGACTTGTGCTTCTTTCAACGCTGAAACGATGAAACCAGGATGTTCATTGTCGTTTTCACAACAGTATGATACTGTTGTCTGTCCAAAGTTAAAGCAATCCAAGCTACGTATTTATAATCTAGTCATCTATATCAAATCTAAAACTTCTTGACGATGGTGAAGAGTCAATTGAAAAAAAATTACTTGGATATTATCCATCGTCTAGTAATAAAAGTTAAAAAACGTAAAACGACGTTTCGGAGATGGGGCTCTATCCGGAGATAGGGATTAGCTCTATCTAGTGGGCCCAACTGAGTAGGAACCTGAAGACGGAGATAGAGCCCCATCTCCGAAACGTCGTTTTACGTTTTTTACGTTTTATTACTAGACGATGGATAATATCCAAGTAAATTTTTATTCAATTGTCTAGTCATCTAGTAAACACTTTTATTACCATCATTTAATTACTACTTGTTCTTCCATGCGGTCTGTTTCCTTGCATTACTTCGATTGAAATTTTCTCTCGTCTTTACCATTCGTGCTACGTATCGCGCCCACATCGTATTCCTTTATTTAGTCACTCTAACAGTATTTCGTTAATTTTAAGATTGTAAAGTTCCGCGTTGTGAAATTTATCCCTGAAGCCACTGCCCTGAACACCCTGTTCCCAAACTGTCAGATGTACGTTTTTGTCCTAGGGTTAGGCAGCAAGTCTCGTTTTAAAATGCTATAAAATAACAGGTGTATTGTGCGATTTCAGGCTCTCACGGCGACTAGTATAAATATGAAAATTTTGTGGGATAATGTGCCGTGTAGTCCCATAGAATTTGAACTTTACGAGAATAAACGTCGCAGTATACCAGAAGCTATGATCCCAAAAAGGTACCATACGTGGATAACTTACATCTCGCTTTATTTATTGTAACAAATTTCACTGGAATTTAAATACTTGGATGTCAGGTCTCAGTCACTGTAGCGCGGCGCATAAGACACGCCTTCAAAAGGGTAGTCTGAGCTCCCCGGGCAGAAGACTCGTGGGCGGCGGGGGGGGGGGGGGGGGGCGAAATACGTGACGTGAAAATAACGCAATAATTGCGATGGAAGGAGCGACGTCCAGATATCGAACTACTGCGTGTTACTCAGTACGAGGGTCTCAGGATGTCTAGAGAACATCTGTAAACGAAGTAATTTATTTAAAGATGACACCGGGAGGTATGAACGAGCCGGGAAGCTCAGTCATTATAGTGAGTAATGCGGGCTGGACGAACGGGATTCAATTGCCGTAGGGGCAGAGGATTTTTTCTAGACTGTGGGTCCAACCGTCTCTCCGGCCCTCCCAAACTCCTGTCCAATGGGTACCGGGGCCCTTTCCTCGCGAGCAAAGGAAGCTGACCACTCACCCCCATCTAGTGACAAGGTTGGGAATTAGTAGGAGTTGTAAACCTCTCCTCCTGAGTCCTACATGGCGCGTAGCGGGATAGATTTAACTCAGAAATTTGTCATTGAAACTCATTTTTCTTCTTCCTCTTTATATTTAGTAGCTGAATTTTGCTTTTTATTGCATCAACTTCAGTTTAAATATGCCATAATTTACAAAGTTACACACAAGTTCGTGTCCGTTTATCAACACAACTTTATATTACCACAGAACGACGTAATCTGTTTAATACATACAGTCATTATGGAGAAACGCCATACGGAAGTGTTCTTCTGGAGAAGCTCTGTTAGTCAATAAATTTCAATAGCTCTCATGGAACCTGTGGTGTTCACAAGAACTCGCCAAAGATTCTATCCTGAACCACATGATTAAAGTAAGAATCCTCACATGTTATTCGTTTAAAATACATTTTAATATAGTTTTCCCATCAAAGCTTACGACCTCTAAATGGTCTTATCCCTGCAATGTCTTCGGACTAAAATCTTTATGAATTACGCCCGCTACATTTTCCGCCAATCTCACCCTCTATGATGTGGTAAACTTAGTCACAGTTCCTGAGTGGTACAAATTACGAAACTCTGTTTTTCGTAAATTACTACAAACGTATGCTCTTTTCTTTATCCCTGAAGAAGAATACATAATTCTCAATAAATTTATACGTCATAAATGTCGATGTTAATATTCTGGGTTGTTACGCAGTGTGAAATTGTAGGTACACAACAACGTTTCCGAGAAATATACTTCTTCCATTTTGAGAGCCGAATATGAAAGATGGAGACATTAAGTTTCTCGGAAACATTAATATCAACCTAAAATACACACGGGTCTAAAACCCAATAAAGACCAATATTAACATTTTCAGTGATATGAGAACCTCAGTTTTTAATAAAACATTTTAATTTGGGAAGTCTGTAGCTGCACACACTGTGTGCGAATTATGATAAAGACGATTAGCTTATGTTTGAATCACATGGTACCCACACTTTGTTTTGCAAACCCACAACACAGCTATCCGCAAAATAGTCGCTTCAGGACTTCTGCAACCTGTCGTTATAACAGTCATTACTGTTATAGCTAACATTAAAACCGTAAGCACATTACTACTGATCGAACTGAAGTTCTAGAAACACAATTATTAGAAATGTTTCTACGTGTATCTGCTTTGTTGTAAGTGCCTGTCTGCATAACTGGAAGTAGCAGATTCACAATTAGGGCGTGAGGGTGTGGACGGGTGCCATATCGTTCGGGACAAGTCGCAGTGGCGGAATATTATAAGCAGCTTTGCAACCATTTTTATTCACAGAAGACATGGAATTTCTTTACCAGCTGAGCGACTATTTGATTCGCAAGACTTTAGATGAAATGACTGGCTAGTTTGACACCACGATATTTCAACCCCATATCCAAGGAACACCCTCCTCGTCTCAGTGGTGAAGAAGAATGACCCTTCTCATATTGGGAACTAAACCCCTGCCTTCCAGGTTGCCATTATAGTAATGTATCACTCATAAACGCGTTCTAAGAATTTTAAAGCGTTGCCACAGTCAGAAAACATTTTTTATAAGAAATTATGCACTACTTGTAAATACTTGTTAGTGAAGATGGAAGTCCTAACTTAATTCATACTGAAGCACGTCCATTCCTATAGTGCAAATGCAAAATAATATTGTCATAGGTGGTAGAGTGATGTGACATGGAAAAACAAACAGCAACACGAGTGTACAGAAAATTTTCTTTGTAAGCACATATTATTAAACATAATAGTAATTTGTTTCATGCATACAGCTATTGAAATCATCTGAATTGAAAGCGTGGACAATATAAATGATTGCATGTAATATATTTTATATCGGCATTAATTTAATATTCGCTTACCAAAGCGAATTTTACATCAGAATTATCTTTCCTTCAACCAATGGAGTTTTAAAAACAACATACATGGTCGTGATTAATGCATTTTAAATGATGGGTGCATACACAAGAAGATGATTACCACTAACTAGATAAAAAAATAGGATGTTTGGTGTAAAACCGGCACAAATTATTGTGAAGATTATTCTGTTAGTATAAACTGACATAAGTAAATGAGCTGACTTCAATGTTGTTTGGAATCTATTTAAAACTGGATGAAGGCGGAATAATTTTCAGCTTTATAAAAGCTTCCATATCAAGATAAATTTTTGGAACTTTTCCTTTGTGACAAAAATTAATTCTTTAAAATTGTTTGATGATTATTATCTTAATGACGGAGACAGCAAGTACCTATGACACGTTGGTAAACTTCTTACAGACTACACAGGGTTACCAACACAGAAGAGCGCCTAAATTTTAGTCCCTAGTGTTTTATTAATAAGACTGAAAGTAACAAAGTCGAATAAATGAGACCCACCCTTTTTAAAAGTATTGATACTGGCTCATGTTAGGTTAGTTCCTGACCTCACAGCATGGCGCGTCCTCAGGTTGCGGATAGAGGAACAGCCATGAGTTACGGAGGTTAGGTGCGAATATATTGAATAAGCAGTCGCGGACAGCCCGCAGGGGTGGTCCTCTAGCTTGCGGGTTGGGCGTGAGGCTAACAAACTTTAACCGTAAAAACAGCATTGTTACGAACAAATTAACTAAGCCTTGTAGGTGTTTGAGAATAGGATGTTGAGGGTTATATTTGGGCCTGAGAGAGTAGACGATGGGGCGTGGAGAAAGCTGCATAATGATGAGCTTAAAAATTTGTACTCCTCCCCCCAATATCGTCAGAGTCATTAAGTCAAGAACAATGACATGGGCTGGGCATGTAGCGCGCATGGATGGGGTAAGAGGAGTGCACCGGGTATTGGTCGGGAAGCCTGATGGGAAGAGACCTCTGGGGAGACCTAGACGTAGATGGGAGGATAATCTCAGGCGGAATCTTTCGGAGATAAGAGTTGAAGAAGATTGGATTATTTTGGCCCAGGACCGGTGGAGGTCTTTGGTTAATTCGGTGATGAACCTTCGGTTTCCGTAAGCCATCTAATTACTTAGTTAGATACGGTTAGGCAGCTTCTATAAATACTTCTAAAGACGAGAGAAGTTCAAAAGTGGCACAGAAGAGGATTAAATTGGGCAAGGAATATAAATGTAGACAAGGAAAACACATTGTTCTCGATTTTGGACAGCTAGAGAAATAAAATAACGAGTTTGAATCCCGCTCGGTGTTTGAGATTTTTCCAATAGCCTGATGCTGTCCTGTACGTATGAAAGTCTTGAAATTGAAACATTCCACATATAAGCGATTACGAAATGTTTGATTCAATAAAACATAATTCCACGTATAGTAAATAAAGGTCATAGAAGATCGGGAAGGATAATATTACATTACTAAACCAGAGTTACTCAGACCATTGAGCCCAATTGTCTGGTGTGACATTTGAGACAAAAGTTATACGTATTTTAGGACTAAGAAAACGACCGCTTTCTTTACATTTAGCTTTAAAAGATTTGACTTTAGTTAAACTGAAAAGTAAGTAGAAAGATGATACGGCAAAGCCAATAATCGTTTCTCTTTCCATTATGAAGCACGTCTGAAGCAGAAGTTGTGTTCCCTTACAAAGAAACAGGAGGTTCGCATTTCTGAGCAGAAGCCAGTTCTCAGAGAGTATACTGTAGGGACGAAGAAGGTTATAAATGGAGAAAAAGAGATAACACATTTCAAACAGAGATAAAATCACTCACGTATTACTCCCACTGAGTTGCGGGAAACGGTAAGTAGCTGCAAACAGTTCCAGGTGGCGAACATCTCATAGGGAATAATTTTTTGGAACTCAAAATCAAAGAAAACTTAAAGACGGAAATAATGTTTGCTCATTCTTTGTTTAGCGAACGTTTTCTTCTTAAAAACGCCACTTTTTAAGATAATTATAGATTACGACACAAGAAAGGATGAAGGAAAGAGTCGTAGTCTATTATAAGATACTATCCCTTAATAAACCATAAAGGTCTCAAACGAAAAACAGAATATCGCTTATATTCGTTTCTGGACTGAGTGGTTAGAACGCTTGTTTCGTGATCGGAATCTATCGGGTTAAATTCTAGGCCTGAAATCTTTGTCCCCATTGAGGTTTTTCGTGAATAAATACATTCTAAACCAGAATAATGGCCGACACATCTACAATTGTTCTAATTCGTTACTTAAAACAAATATTATGGGTATGATTATCCTACATAAATACTTTATAAAGACAAGAATATAAAGGATCTTCAGTAGGACTGGAGCAAAGTCCTTAAAAAGCCGACTGTAAATCAGTTTGTCCAGAAATTATCCGTTATCACTACTGCATTAATAATAATACACCACGTTTTTCTCTAGTAGCCACGGTGGTCTAGCGGTTAGAACGCTGGCCTTGTAATCCTGGGGTCTCGGGTTCGATTTCCGGCGGTGCCCGAATTTATAACTTGTGTTGGGCAAGGCCGTGGTCTAGGCAACACGGAGTTTTCCTCCGGGGCTTCCCCGGTTTCTCCGTGGCATCCAAACAATTACACAGAAGAAGGCAATGGCAAACCACTTCTGGATCATCTGCCAAGAACGTATATGAACAGGTCCCAGTCCGAGAAATGGAGGGAAGGATCCTGTTCATATGGACTTGTCGTCAGACAGAACACTAATAATAATAACCACGTTTCTCTATTCTGAATAACTTGAATCCAGTCCACACAATCGCGCATTATTTTTAAAATTTATTTTAATATTATTGTCCCGTATACTGCTATTTCTTCTGCAACTGGGCTCTTCCAAAAGTTTTCTACTGTAAATATTTCATACAAGCCACATATATTCAATGCGTGCTATATGTTGTTCCTCCATACTATATATTTTCTCTCTGTAATGTTGCATCCAAATATTTTTCCCAGTGCTTTTCTTTGAAACACTGCCAATATGTGTAATTTTCTTAGGTTTGAAGCCAAATTTCACACCCATAAAAACACGTTTGTAGTGTTGCGATCTGAGGTTTTAAAGAGCAGGATTTTGATCACAAGGAACTGTAAGACGATCAACAAGATTTGTTAACCAGTGTAAATTTTAAAGAAAAATACATAGATTACGATCATTATTCTTGTTATCTCTGGCATAACATATGTTAAAAGTCCCAGATTCGATTATGGAATCGATACAGAAGGTGGCTAGCCTTCTATTTCTCTTCCACTTTTGGATATATCTTTAGTCCCCGTAGGAACATGGGCGACATTACTTTACGACAGTCTCTTCTTTCGCTAAACTTCAAAATCTTTGACGGAATTACGGAAACGTAGTTAAATAAAATAAAAATCAATCTTGACCTTTCTGATAATTAAATCGTTATTAAAATTATGAGTTGTCTCCATGTATTGAGGTACAGATAGCTACTTAGGTTGTACAGTCACGGATCATATAAAACCTCGAACAAAAATTAGACAGCTGAATGTACAGATTACCGCATCATTTATCCACTTCTCAAAATAACGTCATACAAAATATATAGTACTGTTAATACCTTAATTTAAATAAACTGTGATCCTGCTCCTCAAAAACCATAGAAATTATTCAGATACATGAAACTGTAGTCGGTAAAATCAAAGTGATTATGTCGGAGCATATAAAATCTGCATTAATTGGAGCTGGACTTGAGTGGTATGAAAGATTGCTTGTGCTTCAACTAATTACCGGATATAGACCAGTCAAGTATCATGACCGCATTCTGTAATAAATACCATTTGGTATAAACCCTTCAGTATTAAATTGCCATTAGGTTTAACCTGAGAAATGGTGTCAACCGAAACGTTGTGAGGGTTTCATATTTTCGACCCGGCGCAAAAACTGAAAGATAATGCACAAAAATATACACCACTGTGAAAAGTCAAACGTAATGAACCTGGATAAGCAACCTTGCCACACAGCTCCTTCAGAGACGTAAAATTACACACCGAGACGTATTCAGTTTTAGAAGACGGTTATTTATGCAGATCGACAGTACCTTACATGATACCAAAAGAGCAGGAGATCTCAACCGTGTCCGAACTTGGGGCTACATACAAATATTCGTATCGAATTGCGTGCCGAAATCTATTTAACATTTATTATGTCTAAATTAGACTTACTGCTGCAAACAGTTTCACATATTTCTGAATAATTTTGTTCAAAATAATACCAGACGTCAGTGAGATATCTGGCACTGTTTTCGCTTCAAAATTCTTCCAGTACCAGTCTTAATTTCCTTCGCTGCGATTTGCATGAATCGCTCATAATATTTAACAGTAAGATGAGTCCTAGTTCTTGATATGACGTTCTTCATTAGTCTTAAATTGTTACAGGAACAATTACTGTCAACACTGACACATTAATTTCTGATACAGGTAAGCATTTTCCATCATGCAGAGTGACACAATATTACGTGGGCCGAACGAAAGGAATCTTTGGGTCATGGGTTGAGAATATTCCTCAAAGGCATTCAAAATAATGATAATTCGCGGCTGATGGGTCCGAAAACTCATTAGAGTGAAGAGATTTTAAATTCATCTGAACAATGTGAACTGCAAGACTTGGGGAAAAGTGTTCCAGTTATAAAATGCATGTTTCAGTTTTCTCTACAACTTTAAGTCAAAAGCATTTTCACTCCATAAATATTGAAGTATCAATACTGGAAATGAGCGTTGAAGTGTTAGTAGCCGTTCGTATAAAAAGTCCGTTATCTTCTGTTTAAACAAATTTCAGTGAAGCTCCCCGATATAAAAGTTCATGAAAATCCGTTCACTGATTCTCCAGCTACTATATACTAAAGGACGGGCGGACAGACAAACGTATCGAAACTAATATGCGCATTCTTAAAATTTTCGTTGCAAACACTTCAAGAAAATTTAAATTTTCCTCTTCGTAATGTTAAATACTCTTTAACTTTTTAGTTCTATTTTGGTGCTGTAAAACCCCTTATTCCTACCAGTAAAATAACTCGGTAAGAATCTGGTTTAACTACCAGAGCGGTGTAATCTTGCAATATTTTAAATACGGCTGGCATGTTACAAACGAGCAGTGGCTATTAGATGGGTCAAAACCATCTACTGCTACTGTACAAACTTTACTCGTTCATTGTTAATTCTGTAAAGGACCGGGTGGGATTGTGTTTTACGATGGACTATCGCGCTACGTTCATTGTACAAATATTTGCGCAGTTTTACCCTTGCAAACGGCTGTTCTAAAATGTAGAGTTACAGTCGCTATCCTACTTAATGTCTCAGTACACGCCCGTATTATTGCGTTCATGTAGCCCACCAGAATTAAATTTGTACACGATGTAACGTCAAGAAATTTAAAGATACTGTGGTCAGTCTGTTTATTCGAGTTGTAAGATTTTTGCTGTTCATATAAACTTCTTAATTTCCATTACATTTGAAATGCGACAATTCTTTAAAATGATGAGTTTTGAAAAGGACTAAATGCAGTCGTAATCATTAAATTATGAAGGTCTATTGAATTAGTGTTATCAGGTATTGCCATTTCGATACAAGATAAAATTACAACGAAATTTTGGATATTTAAGACATAAAATCCGGATTATTTCTAGGACGGGATGATGCATAATTGTTGAGGTCACTATATAGGGTCAGAAGGAGACAGCCGTGGAAAAAACCCAGCATAGCTATCATCGACTATACAACCCTAAGTAAACCTTTAACTTGAATGAATTGCTATATTTCACTCACTGCAGCCTCAGAGCAGTCACCAGGTACAAGTAATTTCTTATGGTCTTTATATATAACATAATATTCTTGTATACTTCATCACTTGATAATAAAATGATGACTATGTTATACGATCCTTATGTCAACCTATCTGAGGACGTTCAATTTTTTCTAAGGGCCAAGAACATTTATTTCGCTTTCGTTAAGTACTATACCCTTATATTTATGACGAACAGTATGTAAAAAAATTACAAAAATCTTCACTGGAATGCACCTTTGTACTCTTGGAAACTTCTATAAAGTAAGTTAGGCCTTATTAGTCTATAATGTTGGACGAAACATACTTCCATTTCTATTAATAGCCTTTCAAATAGCCTGATTCTTATATTGCTTGCATCACACGTCACCTGTAGATAATTTCTCATAAATATCATAAATTTTAGTTCTAAATTCAGAGCAGTATTCCTCTAAGAATTACAGGTAGTAGTTACTCGACATAGCGATCAATAAATACGTGGTACTCAAACACATAAATTGACTTTAGATTTTCTGGTTCATGCAAACTTATGTAGTAAACAAATAAATAATTTAAAAGTTCTGCTTGTTTGCTGATAAATATGTAATAATAGAGATAAATACTTCATTCTACATGCATTATAATTCCAACGGTATATGAAATAATCCAGATAATTTGAAGTAATTTATCTAATACACTTTTCCGTTTTAACACAATTTATTTTACACTAGTCTACAGCACTGCCCACATTCTACATTTATTATGTGGCTTACGGGCCAGTGTTTCACAATTCTGCCATAGAAAGTTAGTAGAGTAATATGTATACAATACCACTCCAAATAAATGTGTGTGTTCTTATGTCAATTTATGAACACTTTACCAACGTAAGAAGAGAAAATGAAGCAAACTGGTAAGGATCTGAAAAAAGATTTCCGAGGTCTTATAAAAGTTAACAGCATTACATCTGAGAGATAGAAAAAACAAATTATCTCAGAAGTCATTGAGAGCAATCTGAACTAATGCAAGTTTACGGCTTTAGAGCTACATCGCCCTGCTCAGTAGACTTTAATAAATGTTAATATGTCTACAAAAGTAACCATAATCACAGTATAGATTCAGCTAATCAGAAAGTACAGCGGAAATTGAGCTTAGAACATAACTGATTCATAAGCCAATTCTCGGTTGGAACAGGATCTTTAATGTTCCCGAAGAAATAATACTTTGATCCCTAGGAACGTATATATAACTTTATAGTTTTAATTAAAATTTCAAAGTGGAGCTAAAAGAGAAAATTAGGTCAGCGCAGCAGTGGTGTAATCTTTATCAATCAGAGATTTGGGGTCGGGCGGTGGAGTGGGTAGTCGAGTGGTCACCAACATCAGGGGTGCTCTATTAACTTGAATTTCAGGCACTTAGCAGCGCACTAAATTAATTTCAGCAGTCAGCCCCATTCCTGTTTTCAGCTTTACATGGAAGTGTTAGTGCATGTAGTGGAGCCAAATGCTTGACGCGCCGGAAGACACCGCTATAGTCCATCCGCTTGTACAATTCTGTAAATAAAGAAATACGCAACAATTTTTTCCCAGTTCTTTCGTAAGGGTGTGAAAGCCAGTTAAAGCTAGTGATTTGAGAAAGAAGCATAACAAAGCCTTAGAGACTTTCATTCTTTGTAGATCTGATTCAAGTTTATTTTAAGATAATTTTCAACGTAATAAAATTTTTGAAATTTGTTTATTCTGGAATATTGCATAGTTTAATCTCATAGATATTGACCGATGTTTCTATCTGTTAACAATAACTTCCTTTTGCTTTATTATGTATACGTTTTCGGTCTTCGGCCATCATCAGTACCAGAGTGTCATATTTAACTAAATTCAACACTGATAAATGAGTCAATATGTTCTGACAGTGGCAGAAGACCGAAAAAATAAAGTGAAAGAAGTGTTAGCATGTGAAAATATGCTTATAATTTAAATCTTACATTACTTACAATTTTAGCAACAAATGAAACATTACTGTCTGAAAACAAATTTATTAAATATATTTTTTTGATTTAAAAAGGATTTTGAAGGCTTGTTATAAAATGGACAATGAATACTACACTGATCAGGAACTTTATCCGTATAGAAAGTGTAAATCTGGGAAAAATTGGCTAGAATGGGGAGTCATTTGAAAAACGTGAAAAATGGCACTAGAATAGATTTTGGGAATATAGGGAATGTGGAAGGAATAATAGCTAATGACGGGCTTTGTTACTAGGGGTTTTCAACTTTCAACAGCGGGAATTAGTTTAAAGCATCACTCCTTGATGAAAATACTTTTATGAATGGAGGTTGTGTAACTAACATGTTGCTGTGTATTTCTTCGTAAATGTTATGACTTTTCGATTAATCGATGTTTAAATGTGTCTAGAGTACTGAAACAAAATAATTTAATGCAGTTTCAATGGTCATGTTACATATATGTATATGCTTAAAATTACTGGTCCACAATAATACAAACACAGAAATAACTTTTAAGTAATGTGTATGCAGGTGATCAGCAAAACTAATGCATGTTATGGAAGGAGCAGACTATTGCACTTGGTATGAAAAAGTAAAAGAATAAGAATTGAGTCAATCAAAGGTAAGAGGAACATTTGACCTAAAATTCCAAAGACGTAACCGAAAATGTGTTCTAGAAGCAGAAAATTGACAACCTATATAAGAAAAGGAAAATGTTATGATTAGATGAACGAAAAAAGGTAATAAAAGTTCTATGTGTACGGTAATTAAGAAACGTAGTTACATTACAGACAGAGATCCTGATAAAGTAAAGCCACGAATATCTGTGAAAAGCAGAGAAAATCACCGATCTGCAATGGAAAGTAATGCCTCGTTATATTCAAGTTTGCTCTTCTGTTACCCTGAAACCGAAAATTATCTTTATGCATTTGATTCCTTATACGTTTTTACAACTTCATACGACAAAAATTTACAAATAAGTAAACAAATTAGAAAACGTATGTAGTATCAGTTCTTATGGCTGTTATTGCGTCCAGATATTAAATTTCTAAATGGTATATTTTATGCTGTCATATAGACTAAATATTATCAATGAACGCAACGGTGAAGTAAGGCCCTATAGTATAAAATTTGTTTAAAATCAAGCCATTGTTTCCGAATTGATTTAACACAGAATAAAATCCGAGTTCTTTAATTATCTCAAAAACCGTTACACTTAACTCAGCAGAATATGTGATTAATTTTTCTATGCGTTTAAGCGAAACTTTTTTTTTTCATTCTAGTGACTATTGAGGGAGATAAGCTAGATACGTCTGCAAGGAACTTGCAAAAGTGTGTCTATAACATAAGCCATTTATATCTTATTCTATAATAAGCACTCGAGAACTATTGAACAGATTTTCATAAAGTGTCTTTTTCGGAAATTTATTAAATTTTATCAGGAGCTTGGTTAAAATCTTGCCACAATAATGGATATTTAGAAGTCCTACAATCTTTCCTGTGCCTGTGACTATACTACTACTGAAACAGTAAACTGAATTTGCCTCTACGCTAATTCATTCTGAATCTACACACCTTACTGAAAGGGACTGGCATGAATAAAGGACGACCCATTTTCCTCAAGAGATTAAGGACAACAGCTGTAGTAAAAGCTGCAGATGATTTCAAAGGTGTCTTTCATAGGAGAACATTTCCTTGACTTTGCATACCTCAGCGGCAATTCTGTCCATTAACAGACTTTGCATTACACGTTTTACAGAATGATCGGATAGTGATGCAACCAATTCCCGACATATTTTCTATTTGTCAAAAAACAAATTAAAATGAAATCGGAAAGTAAAGAACACAGCTATATTAATTGTTGTAAATCTCCACTGGGTTCAGCATTACATGAGCTCTTTCATTTCGTCACGTCTAACGCAACCGACAAAGAGTTTCTACATCAGGAAAACGGTTCGCTAGACGAGACATCGTCGATTTGCTTGGCACAGGAGCATCTCAAAATATTCCATAAACTCATTCAATAACGAGATAACAGTTAGTGTTCGACAGTGAACACTCGTTGCACTTGTGAATAAGACATCCTTGCACTTTGACTCTTTGAAGACAATTGACTGACGAACTGGTTTGAGCATGTTAAAATATGGCGCGGCCTGCGTGGTTATTTTAGAGTCACGGCATTATTATATTTATTAATCCGTTAAAATTGTATTGAATTGCAACCAAAAATAAATATTTTAATTAATATGAGTTGCGTGACTTTTCAAACAACTGTATTTAAATTAATTTTGTATACTGACTATGTCCTGTGTCCATATGAACGAAAATTGGATTCGCTTAATATAAATGTTTTCCTTCAATATCAGTCTCATTGCCATTTTTCGGTAGTAAAAAATATGACACACTGAAAGACGAATAGACACGACCTAACCTACATGAATTCATTTTATGCAGTTGGATGAATAACGCGTTACATAAACTGTGTAAAACACATGGTTTTCTCTATATAAGTCATAAGATAATTATCTGAGTCTTCTACAACGTTCATTAAGTGACGTAATTCATGTAATATGATATGATAAAACCGGGAAGTGGGACATTTTACAGAAATGGTTATTATTTCCAAAAGCTATCACACGTCCTGGAGGTAAAAGAACTTGCCGACCATTTAGCAGTTTGTTAAGATATCCTTACGTTGCAAATATCTTTCGGACAGTTTCAGAATCTGTTCGTCAGTACGGAAATAATTCATTTAACTTCTTTTCGTGAAGATAATACATTATTCTCAGTAATATTTCTGTGAAAATTACTGTGAAAACACAAATTAATATTAATAATCTCAGAGAAAAAATTGCGTAAATTCAAAGAATTGTAAATAAGATGTCCAACAATAAACATAAATACATATCACAAACAGACACGAATAAATTGAGCTGCTATTGATGGCCGGTGCCACATCAAACATATTTGGACAGCATATTTATTCTATCAACCCTTCCATTCTTCTCTTGTTATTGATTTTTTGATCTATAATATTGCAGCTCTACTTGCATTTCAAAGTACTTGAAGTAGAGTCCTCCTTTTGAAGCCAAACATCTCATCTGGTCAAGAAACACCCCACGTTTTATGCTACGGACTGATCATTGTTTTGTTCATGCGAGTGTCCTCTGGCCCCTTATTCTCAGCCGCATGAATAATTTCACACACTCATTTCCAACTTCTTCAAACTTTATTAAAATATCTTTGCATCTACGTAAAATTCTACCAAATTATTTGTTTCATTCACGTTTCGTAACAGAAACTTTCATTTTTCCTTCATGAATGTTCTGTCCTTGTCTACAATATCCCCCTTGATTTCATCACCTGAAGTAAAATTCTTTAAAGAGTACAAATTATGAATCCCCTCATTATACAGTTTTCTTCAGCATTTTTACACTCCTCTTGTAAGAGGTAAATATACGAACAAACTATTTGGACAGTGGGAGAAAGTCACTAACGCCTCGTAACGGTCGCGGCGGAAGTTTTATCACAAAATGATGAAATTCTTTCAACGGAATTCAAATCTGGACAGCAGTTAAAGTTGTGGTTTCGAGTCCATAGAGAAACTGACGTAAAAATTCTGTTTGTGTTTTAACATCTCCTTTTATTGATAATGAATATTTTATTTTTATTCAGAATCTCATTTTTATTCACTTCTTGAGACAAGTTAAGTTCTGAATAGCTATTAGAATTGATACCAACTCTATCCACACGCCAAATTGTTTTCCCACATGTGAAGCTAATAAAAATGTATGTACGAGTCCTACAATGCCCAACCGCGTTCGGACATCTGCAAATATTATTAAAATCTTAATATCAGTTAATATTACTATAGGATAAAAAAATTCTCTGTAAGAATTTTTCAAGGACATTGTACGCTGTTGTTAAATTGAAACAGAATGCGTGTAAGAAGGGGCCACTTTTTTACAAATATAAAACAGTTTTATATGTGATGTGGCAGCGAGTTTACGATAAAAACTTTAGAAAATCTTCATAATTCATTTTTCTGGTATTGTTGTTATAGTAATTCTTGTGATGGTTTCAAAGTTTTTGATTTGTTGTATTACAGCACTCCCCGACGCCAACCCAATTATGGCCGCCATTATAATAATTGAATCGTAATCTCCCCCACTCAATATAGTGTACATATATATTACAAAGCATCTAGGATGTCTTTGCTTGCACGCAAACGATATGTCACAAGTCGGACGATTTGAGATCTGCCAAGTATAACCAATGATCCTATCTTAAAAAGTAATAATTTCTGTTAGAACTTCTGTAGAAGTCTTTAAGTTCTAGATATTATGCGATCCAGTCTCCTATCAAGAAATCTTTCTAAAGTAAAAAATCACCTAACTTTGTATCTCACGCGGATAGAAGGTACATGAGGGAAAGAGGTGTAAATTGAGATCTAATGCAGAAGAGGGAGATGGGGGTGAGAGGAAACTGCATAATGAGGAGCTTCATAATTTTTCTTTCACCAAATATGACTGGATAACAAATTGTTACATTATGGACAAAAATTCCCCACTTTTAATAAATTGATTTTTATGATAATGAAAAGTTTTAACACGTAAAGCTACTTCTTTTCCTTAATTTTTATTTTACTTTTAATATATAAGCTTACATCTTACCTTTTGTTCAGTGTGCTAGTTGGACGTTATTTAACTGAGATTCTTTACCTTTTATGTTTTTATTGTGTTCGTGTGCTCATCTCTGTGCTGTATCTGTAATTGACCTTCTGACTGTTGATACAGCACACTAATAATAAAGAATTAAATTGAATTTAATTATACTTTAAATAATATATTCATATTATGGTTGCAAGTATAATAAGGACGCCAAGAAAAGTACGAAGATGAAAGAATATGCACTTCGAGTCCATTGATAAAACAACGTACTCTCACACTATTTTTTTAGAAATACAATAAACACTCGAAAGAATAAGTGGAAGAAGCATGTAATTCTGACTCTAAAGTCATAAAAGTGTTATGTTTTTCTCACATGAGCAAAGTTATATTCTTTTCTTTTGTAAAATTTGACGTGATGTAACATTTAAAAGTTTAGATCTGCAATAAGCATATCAGAATTATATCAAAAGCTATTTTCAATCAAGTTACAAAAATGTTATATACTAATATTAATATTACGAAGACAAAATAAAAAACGAGTGACTTGTAAGAGGCAGTGAAATTAAATGAGAAAAACATAAAGAATTTTGATCCAATAAGGGAAGGTGTAAGCATAGGTCCGAGAATATTACTAGAATATTAACATTAATAATGAATAAAAATAATATATGCTTTTGCGGACGTGCGTCAAGGTTGTTCATCCACTGATGACGAAAACAGAATTGTTCTCTGAAAAGTTTTTTACTTTCGAGTCCACACAGCGCCACAACCTATAAAAACACTATCTTCACCGCAGTGAGAACCTCAAATTTCACAAGAATTTATCTTGCTCAGGAACAAGTGATGGGTTTTTTTGAAGATTGTACTGAACCTTCGAATACCGTAAAGTATAGGAAGACGAAAATCATTTAACAGCTGAGCGACTACTAGCCTGTCAAGGAGGAATCTGTCCGAAAGAGTTAGTTTGTTAATATCTACAAGTTTCAAAACATAACATCTTCCGATTGTGTATGTACCAGGTCGTCATTGTTTAGAGAACTTGCTTTGTGTAGGGATTCGTTAATTTAAACTTAATAATCAACAAGACCTGTGACGGAAATTTGGTGAAAACTAGGGAGAGAAACAGATGGTCCCTTTATGCATGCATATCAACGCTATACTGTGTTGTAGGAGATGAGATTTACCACATGAATAACAATGCAAGGACTGTGTTTGGATGTTAGTATGCTTCCACTACGTCGTCATGAATACACTAAGATCAAGACTCTTAATACAAACTTGACGTCTCGCCGTATTCAGCTCAATCTGCACAGTCAAATCTAAGCCCAGACGTTCACAGGAAGCAGATATTTTATGGTATCCTCGTTATACTATAACTGTATTCAGTGCATAAAGTGACCGCACAGGGGAGATATGTTACAGTTCGATCCCCTGGCATGTTTATATTCCAAATTAATTTTGAGCCAGATGATAGTTTCAATGACCTTATTGTCTTTTGTAAAATAAACCGGACGGTAATGGCGTAACCTGTACCAAGAAAGTGTGAAAAATATTTCCTCAGTCCTATTGTCATTGACTGAAATTCTGGCTTACCCGAAACATACAAATTGGCAACACACTTGGCACGTAACATACATAACAATTGAAACGACAATATTTAACTTTCATCGTGAATGAAACAGCTCTGCAAATAATTATAAAACTTTTGTGACATTTTACAAAACAGAGACTTTTCATTTGCGAAAATAATGTTTATATCCCAATCATGAGGATGTATGCTACCTTAAGGATTTTGCAAAAATTATATACTCAATTAATTCGAGGGTATGTTTAACATAACATGAAATTTATGACGTAATTGACGTCTGCGTAAATGACTACATTCACGAACATCCGCTGCGTTAATGAATGAAGAATTGAATGTTACGGAACGCAAGGGATGTTTTGAAAGGAACTGTATACAGCACTAAAGCTGAGTTTATTTAGTGGAAACTGACGATGTACTGGAGGTTTAAAATCAGGCATTTATATGCTCTAAAGTTCATTTAAAATTTCGCTTTTGTGTCTGACGTAAACTAAGAAATCCGGAGAAATGAGCAATTTATGACATAATATGATAGGAACCAATAAATATAAGCAAATTAAATCACAGCAATTGACGCTGGTCGCATTAAAACTACTTATATAAGAATACTTATTAACTATATGTTTAGCCTATTTTCCTCAGTTTTAATTAATCACAGGCTTAGTGGTATCGTTACGTACAATCGTGTTAGTCCTCCACAAATTTTAAAACTCGTTATCAAAACGATATCATTACGCAATGTTCCACCTAATTATCGTCAAATTTTCAGCCCAGTAATAAAAATATGACATCGGTGCGAAATTGTACGATAGAAGAGACACTGGCAAGAAGAAGCCACGCTCCTCTGGAAATATTTTCAACACCCACACGCTTAAATTGGCAGCAACAGCCGACACAGCCACAATCCGAAACTAGTAAAACTAATATTCTAAAATTTTCCACTATAAATATACTTTATAAAAATGCGACTCTGATTCACAAAGGAGAAGATATTGGATAATGACTTGGCAAGCTCAGTTTGACGGCAATAAATGATGAATACTGGATATCGATTTATAAATACTGATATAGTGATACAACAGATACACGCTACAAAATTTGATATTGACAGAAGCATGTAAGCCAAAAGTAATAAAAGCAAAAAGAGTAAGGAAGATGGCTGTCTTCTTGGTTGTTGCGCCTTGTAGTCTGGTACGAGCGTGCAAACGTTTCAGTAGTCCTTGCTGCTTACATAATTTTGGCGATGAACCCTGACGACAGATGCAGCAATGGTGTTTTTCAAAGGGAAACAAATGGGTATCCTTTATCTATGTTTTTACATTCAAAATATCTGATAAGGCATACGTTAATTTTAATTTTCAATAATTTACTTCCCTGAAACTCACCCTTTTTAACTATCGCCTGTCTTAATTGAACAAAATTTTACCTAATTTTCTTTGAACTATCCTTACTGAGAAGCTGTGCCATTGAAGAATTTTGTGACCCTTCATAGAACGCGTAGTTTCATTACCGTGTTCCTAACACCCTAACACTGGACTATAATCTGAGCGAAATAAATCCAGACCACACTCTCACGCTCTGTTATTTTAAGAAAGTATACAATCGACACGCTAGCATGTTTTTACACAATTCTCAATTTACAATTACCTCTAATTCAAATTTACTCACAAATTAATTTCGTATCTCAATAACATTTCTGTCATTGACTAGTAGCGAAATGCTACTAAAATCAATACTTCAAGTTACTAACAAGCTTCAGGCCGCTAGATCATTCGCAGTTAGGTTACTAACTATTAATCACGATTGAGATCACAGCACATGCTTTTAGGATACAAACTAGAGATTCAGTTTGGTAAGTGGAACTGGGGATACTGGGGATACTGGGAACGACCTGTTCTTCAAGTGCCTGAGCACTGCGGGTCCCAAATTTTAGTTGGCTTCTTCTATAGACATTCGGTAGGACTCCTTGGACGAGGGATCGGCCCGTCGCAAGGCCTCTACCTGTACACAGGACAGCACAACAGATAAAAACGCGGATAAACATCCATGGCTCAGACCGCGCGGCCACTGCGGATCCCGGTAAGTGGAACAGGCGACAGAATTACTACATGATGTTCCATAAACATAAATGTTGATTAAATCGTAAATATCTGTATGTGTTTCCTAATAATCCTAACCTTAAAAGTAGCCACGTAAGCAGTCACATACATAGTCAAAAAATGCTACAACAAATATCCAAAATTCGAAGTATGTAAAGACTAGCTATTTCGTTTAAAGTGACAGAGTTTTATGTCTGAGATCTGGGACGAAAGGAGAGCCTAATTTAAAGTAAGCCACTCCTTAATTATTCATCCTTTCATCCGACGCTGTGAAATACGAGCCACTAACAGCGTCATTAAAAAGAAAATAACTAAATAAATAACATAATCTATTCAACACAGTTCTTCCTGAAAACCTAGCAGTAGCCCAGCTAGTCTTACAAGTTTTCATGGAACCTGAAAGTTCATTATCGTGATCATAAGAGAGTTGCTGGTCCCTACACGAGCCAGATGAATCTAATCTAAATTGTTTTACTCGATTTCCTTAAGAGCCATCTTAATATTACCTTCCATTTGTGCCTAGGTTTCCCACATTTTCCCCCCTTTGAGTTCTATTCTAAACAGTAAATGCGTTTTCCCACGAAATCGGTATTATTTGCAACACACTGGGAAAAAATATTTATTCTGATATCCTACCAGTTTCCACTGGCCATATTTTCCTCTCAGCAAATATATTAATAAGTGCAGACATTAGAAATACAGTCATTTAATAAAATGTGTACTGTATAAAAATACCACAGCCTAATGTAAATTTCAGATTCTATTTCTCCTAAAATATCCTTAATTCTAAATCGCAAAATGCGAGTACTGGGATTATTGTTTTTCCTATGATCCTGATTTCCGTCTGAACTTGTTGTTTAGGAACGGAAAGGGCTTTTTATATGGACTTCTTATATGTTACTTTTTGGTGCAGTCTATCAGTAAAAAGTATTATGCCGGATACTTGTGCAACTTGTAAAGGGAAGCATAAATTTCGTTATTTATATTCTATGTTAGCACCTGCGTACTTGTGATAAACTATTTAAACCAATTACACAACACAGCGACACTAATTTATATGTCTAGTATTTGTGAAAACTCGCTTCCAAATAGGCCGATCTACTCAGCCATCTACCTTTCATTTTCTGCTGACTTCCTAGGTCTCTTTAGGTGTGTACCGGAACGTTATTAGTAAAGCTATCCTTATACATTCACCTTCCTATCCAATTCGCTACTTATATATTAAACACCGTAAAACTTTACATAATTTGTCTGAATCAACAAAAGAAAATAGACCTACTAGAATTCATCTAAAAGTTGTAAGGGTTTCTTACAAGGCAGTAGTTAATGTTATAAACTATATATCAATTTCAGCAGAAAATTAGTAGCATCAGTCTTCGTCATTACATTTCTTGGAATTCTTTCACTTTTTATTTTTTAAATATGTAAATCCAGGCACATTATAGGCACGCTATGCGAACTACGTATGATGACATAGAACTTGATACAATTTTCAACGGATAAAATGTTAAAATTGCATGATAAACGGAGACATTTGAGAAAATCTGTTCAATTCTAGTTACTATCGTAAACCTCACGTGGCTAGTACTGTATTTGGTAACGAACTGTGAATATCCACACGAGTGAGCTATGAAGTTTTATGACTAACCTCTAAACCATACTACCCTGTGAATGCTTTCATGCATGCTGAATTCTGTGAACGTCTCCCTCTTCTACGTACTTGAAATTCTCTTGAATCTGTGTCTCCACTCGTTTTCCACTCGTATTTCAGTGCCACCATTGTTCATTGTCCATTATAAAATACGACAGAGAGGGGAAGCTGTTCAGGGGCATTTCCCGTTACTGAGAATGGCTTAACTCTTTAATTAATATATTCCTTTTATGAAATTTGCAGTAACTTACATCGACAGCAATAGCGTTACTAATGGAAATATAACAGTGTAAACAGAAACCTGGGTGCAAAAATGACAGTATCTTTTGGATAAATAGGTTCTGACAAGCGTTAAAACACGTTCATCAGGTTGTACCTCTCTGGTCTAAAGGGCGCTTTCTGCTTCATTAAAACGTAGTGCAGATAATGGGATTAGATTCAGTAGATAATGTCAACAGTCGATACCTCTTATCTCATTACTTCCAATCACAATTCTTGTGTTATTTTGTTTGTATTAGTGTACTATGTATTTGCTCATAAAGTAGAAATAATTTAAAAAACTATGCAGCTGTTTACAGAAATATAAACATTACTATCATTTTAGCTTTTTTCCAAGAAAGTGCCTGAACCGCATTATTAAACTGAGTGAGTGTTACAATGAAATTTAATTACTTTTCCTACCTATATTTTGTCCGCGCTTTTATTAAATGTAATTTACTTTCCTTATAATTACGTACAATGAGAAATTTCCCACTCTATAAAAATTTATTATTTAAAGCATAATGAGCTACACGCAATATTTGTAACAAACGACGTGTACTTTCGGCTATGAGCACCATCGAGTAAAAAGAATTTTCAGTTTTGACAAACAGTGCAGTTGCATGTATACACTGTTTGGGCGTTTTTGAAACCTAATTCTCAATTTATAAATTCACAGTTCACATCAATTTACATCACATTTCTCTTTTAAAGCCGCCCCCTTATTATCTATCACTTTCGCATATTAGAACATATCTGAAAAGCTATGTGGCTTCTTAAAAACGAAGGAAAATTTCCATGAACATGCATAAGTTTATTTAAACATCTTGATTAGGTATTTTAGACTAAACATACTCTAACTTATACATGATTCAGCATGTTCTTACATATTTTACATTGATCGTATCATTACATTTATTCATATGTAAAGTTCTCAAGAATCAGTAGACTTAGTATGAATTTGAATAAAATGACGTGGATTATTGTGAAAACATGTTATTACAGCTTATATAAAAATTTTATGGAAAGCTATAAAGTGTACCTCACTCAAATACCAGCAGTAGGTCATTGTAAATGTGGATAACGAATTTTAGAATTCTATAAAAGGCTACTGATTTCACTACCAGCTGATAAACTACAAATTTCTCAACAAAAAAAACCTTTGTCCCATCGAGTTATCTGAGTGTTGAGGGGACAAACAGCAACACTAGGGCACAGTGCAACTAAGATTACTCCCGTGACCTAACTACGGCAAAGTCTAATGCAAGTATGGAAATACGATGGGCCAGGCTCACAGCACCATAATATTTGTCTGTTATTAAATTGGTTAGCTGAAGAAAGACATTAATCTTTTAAGGCTCATATATTTTCACACATATCGCAGCATTAGTTACATTTTATGCCGTCTGACATTCAAAACTTTTGGACCTTTTGAATTTTGCATTGGAATGCCATTTTCGGAGATGGCAGGATGAGTCACGCAAATTACTTTATTCCAGACCGAGTTATCTGACCACATAAATAACCACTAAACCTAATTTCAATTTCCATTTCAATTTTAAAGATGTCACGATTGTGGCGATGACTAGAAATTAGTGGATTTTCGTTATCATCTACTCGATAATGATTTCTGAATATTATCTGAAACAATGCTAATTTCGCTTACTGTATCACTTATTCAAATGGAATTGAAACATATACAATCAAAGGTGTTGAAAATTTCTATTAAATTAGTGAACATATGTAGGGTTTATTTGGGCCAAAACAATTTTGTGAAAGTAATTAATTTCATATCTCAAAGTTATTTAAATTTTTCAAATCTGTTTAATTATATATTTGCGGTTTCACCTAACTCAGTGTCTGTGCGTACAGTATACATTTACTTCATACTAGCATTTGAAGCTTTGTTCATAGCATCATATAACGCATAATGCGTGAAAGAACACAAAGTATGATGAAGTAAAATTTGACGTAAAATTTATAAACTGATGTGCTGATGTTCACTCGTATATGAAACGGTCCAAACAACGGCGAGGCATATGATGTCACTAGAAATAATACCTCACAATATTTATTAATTATATAAGAGCAAGCATGAGGTAACAAAATACATACAATTTTAAGTTGAAATTCTCTGTAAAATAATGCCTCTGGATATGAAATTCCACAAGTTAAGGAACGGTGACATCAGTTATGAATTGGTGAAAATCATCTAACATCACAAAAGCATCGCTTTAACTATCAAGGTTTAAAAACTGGCAGTCGCCAAGTTGTTCCAGAGAATCCTCCTTTCAATTAAACTCGAAAGTTGAATGCCGTTCTCTCAGATGCTCACGAATGGATGCTATTCTTAGCCATTTTAATCCATATGTGACAGAAACTGTTACTTTAATACCCATTTTAATAGCGTCTTTCCTTCTACGAATAGGTGTCTGAAATGTACCTTTCTTCAGATTTTTAGACTAAAATTCCCATGTGTGACACATTCAAACCACTTCAGATCCCTCGATCTGCTTAACCTCAAATATCTGACACAATTTACCAAGCATGATGCTTGTCATTCTGTAGTTTCTTTCATATTCCTCAAAAACATGGTTTCCAGCACTTTAAATGTATATTTTTGCATTCTGCCTTCTTTCTATTAAACCACAATATTCTGTTTATGGCGTCACACACTAAGTTGCGTTGCTCCGTTTACAAGTTTAACGCTGCTTTGTATTTCGTTACAAGTTTAATGACGCTTCATTTAAGCTCTCGGAAACCTGACACACAAGAATGCAATACTATTAACATACTGGACAGAGTCTCCAGTGCACGTTGGTCGAAAACAGCCGTTCGTTCTTGTTACTGAAGAAGCGTAGGGAAAGAGATAAAGCACCCTGGACAAAGAAAACTTTCAATAAGTGAAGGGCTTTAGAAGCTGAACTAGATTAAACAACTCGTGTGTGCCTTGCTTTCCCTGAAGTCCACTGCAAGGTGAATTATTAAGAAGGCGAGTCCGGAAGAGAAGAGTGGTTCCCTCCAGGTCCATGTTGATTTACAGGACTTCGGTTGTATTGTACCTAAGTAGCCTACTTATGTGTTGAAGTATTTAATTTTTAAAGTACTAGAACATAAAATGTTAGTCTGTCTCAAAACTTTTACAATAAGAAATCGCTACGTTATTATTTTTAACGTAAACACTAGAAAGATATTACAGAAAGAGAATATTCTTATTTTTAAATTCGTCCCACAGTTTATGCAAAAATTGAAAATATAATTTGAATATGTTCACTCAATAGGTCCATGACTGTCCCTGTTACATCCAATACCGTCCGAGCCTCACATTCTCACTGCTGTGAAGATGTGAATTGTAGGATTTTTATTTTTTACAGCACGTAGCTTTGTTTCTGCTCCATCTCAGCCTATAGCCTGTCGCCTCCATCTTCATCCTTCTGGGAATAATTACAGCAGTGCTTGATGAAAGACTCTCGGAGTACAAGCCGCATCATGTGGCTGAATGGTGAATACACCACATCCAGTGCCGGAGAGTCCTTCATGAACTTCAGTCCCCGCGAAAGCTTCACTTACAAATTACAACAATACTTATTTATAGCATGTTATTGAAAGTATATTATTACGAAGAAGTAGATATGTTGTTTTTGGTTTCAAAAATCCGGCTGCATAAGGCGTTATTCTTGGCTACTCGAGTACTGGGAACATAGTTTAGAACCCCACTAGAGGCATGGATGTATGTCCGTGTCGTTCAGTATCGTGCTGACCTTTTTAGGCAAGGGTTTTGCAACCGACTGATTCCCCGTTCAAGGATTTTCTGACGCCGTTTCATTTCCAGCTAGTAACCGTATTTGATTTTATGAATCTTGACGTTGTCATATTTTTCGTCTAAATTATTACAGTCGCCGTTCTTCAGACACGTTCTTGGCAATAAACTGTAAACAAAAGCCGAATTTCTCGGTGGTTATAATTTATTACATATTTACATACATACATAGGCAAGAGCCTTTTCCATTTCGGAAGCATGTAGTAAATGTTGCCAGCATCCTGTTGTTCAGTAAGCTCGTGACAGAAAAGTTTTAAGTTATATGGTCTGTTGAGATTCACAACACCAATCTTCGTCTGCGGAGGGCGGTTAGTAGCCAAACATATTATTTTTCTGTGATTATATTTCCTGTGACTTCACGTGTCCGTGAAGCTCTTACTGTGTAGGTGGGATGCTACAACATCGCCAACTCAGCTATCTTCACAAGAGGACTGAAGGAGGCTGTGCTTAATCCACAACACTCACCCTTCCTGACCAATAGTTACAAAGAGTTCACTTTCTTCCTGTACATTATCGTAAATTACAGTCAGGAAATTGCCCCTTCCTGCTATTAAGAGTTAGAAACCGTTGCTATTGTTAACATTCGTAGCAAATCTAACAACTCAATAAATTTACTCCTCCCACATTAATTAGCCCTTTCGTGTTATACTGTCCCACAGTAATTTACAGTGGTGGGCTGCAGTTTTGTGAAATACAAATAAAACAATTCCTTTCACTTCGAAGGATTTAGGATGTATTTCTGAAGCATAGATTATATTTAGTTATAATTTTAGTTTCGCTTGGACTATTTCACAGTTTTCACAAAGTACATTAAAGTAACATTTTGGATTTGTAACATAAATATTACTTATCATACAACTGATCCATTACGCAGTTGAACATGACAATAGCACGCAGTTTATTCTGCCATTAACATAAAATACTATTACAAAATTTGGTGAAATTTTCAGCATAGATCTATAATACGTATATTTCTGCCTAAATCGATCATCTGCAGGCAGTACTGAAGTTACATATGAACCAATTTTAGTATTAACGCCACTTGGTGCTAGTGGTTGTATAAATAGTGCGTTATTGTGTTATTGGAAGAGAATAATAGATCAGTTGTTAATAAGAACCACAACAGGATGTTTAATTACATATTCCACATCATAATGTTCTTCTGTTGACATTGCACCATTATTTAAGTAGGGGAGAGGGGAGGCTGAATATGACTGCAGAACCTACCAGAGACTGAACGACAAGTGTATAATTAAAATAAATTAATCAGTACTGAACAATATACCGACTGAAAGAATCTTTAGAAATCATTATCTGTCTTCGATTGTTTCAGTTACACTCTTTAAAGTTTTCATGGCAGTTGATTACGAAAACAGAGAGATAAATTTAATACATCCGCCATTTTTCAGCTTAATTCTCTTCCAGTTTCAAATTCGAAAAGAAGATCAATTCTTTAAATTTTATATCTTTCAATTAAATTTCCCACGAAACTAAATTGCAATGTTTAGAATCATCGTATGTTATTTTACTTCGCATGCAGGTGTATATTCTTCTGTTAAACACAAATTAAAATATGGTTTGGGACTCGCATCTCTGTATGTTGTTTTGATATGGCCATGTTCAGCTGGCTGACACTGTCGAACATAACCTGTTTTCTGTCGAGAAAGATGAATAGTCTCAAATTGAACAGAAAGAGATTAAGCTGAAAATCCTGTGGAAGGAAAGCGATAGAAACTTTGTGCACAAGGAAATCAAAGCACAAGTAAACTCAGTAAATCGTGAATGTCAGTCTTTCCGTCCAAAAGCCAGCGTCTTTTAGTTCGATACCCTACTAATGGAATTAAATTAAGTTCGTTACTGAATATTACAATCGAAAATTTAATTTTAGTTTTTGCTCGTTAACAACGACATTTATTTTGAAGAACGTAACATGCTTCTCTTATTTATCTTTTAGTCTACGACAATTAAACTTTTCCAAATACAATTTGTGTAACGAAACTAAAGACTATAGCAATACTTCTTAAAACATTATTTAACATTACGGCCTTTTGATACCCATTCCCTGCTGTGTTAAATTCAGTATTACTAGTATTTCCTCCCGATAAAATTAACATAATGATATTCTCAAGGAAAGTAATCCAAACTCACGCGATAATTGTAATATTTCCACATATTCTATTTTCTTTATTTTCATGAAATACATAACCATTGGAAAATATAACAGTCATCTTCTAAGGGACAGCTTTTTAAATTAGCATATAAAAATGACTAGTTTTAATTCATCAAACTTTTTCACTTCTTTCATAAGTCAATGGAACTTAAACGCTTTACTGTTTTAAATTTAATTCAATGGAATCAAAAGCATATACTAAAATCTCTAACTAAAATAAATGTGTCTTAAATATTAAGCTGAAAAGTGTTTAAAAGTTTTTAACGATAGCTATTCACATGTTAAAGAACGAAAACTATCATCGGCTTAAAATTACAGTATGCACAAACTCAAAATTTGTTATATGTGGCTCTGTGTTACGATGGTAAGTTCTGAAATTACAAATGACATTTATGGTTTGGTGTGTTTACTGGAAAAAGACAATTTCGCATTCTGACATAACCAATTACACTTTATCCCTTTAGAGTGCACCCAAGATGCCTTTAATCTTACACCTGGAAAGAGATATCAGAGTAAGTGGCGAAATGTCACCCTAGTGCAGCTCTGAACTGAAAGTGCAGTTCCGCTGTGTAGTTTGAGAATGTTCATAAATATGTTAGTAAAATATTTTCCAATTTGGTTCATACTTGGAAGGTTCCGACTTCAAATCTCATCACGGAGACAGGTTGTCATAATTATTTCCCATACTTCAAAGTCTTTCCAGACAAATGCCGGGACATCACCTTGCTGCCTCCATCATTACGAGATCGCCCTGATGACGGAGGCTGCAAAGACCTCTGAAATGTTGGTAAACATGTACCAGACTACACAGCGCTACAACCCAGAAGACAGCCATATATATATATTTGTTTTTGGATTGCGTTTTGAATGGTACACTCAGTAAAATCGGCTTGAAACATAATATATGTGTTGCATAAAAAATACTAAATTTTTGTTTTTAACTGTTGCAGTGTTTCTGAACCACAATGGCGTATAGACTCTGTTGTTTGAATTAGAAGGAGGATAATTTTTATTTCTGAGGTTAGTTTAAGGTGTAACTGTGCCACAGAATTGAAGGGTCACTGCTGTAGTGTCTATACATTCCGCTCTGTCATTCGTCAAAGAACACTTTCTTACTTTTGAGTCCATTTAGAGTTTTCTGTGTTTTATTTTATCGTTCGATTCTTGTAAACCTGACAGAGGTGTTGACAGAATCGTGTTTACTCGACACAATTTAACCCTAGAATGAAGAGTTCGGTTGGGGTAGGCAGAGACGGAAACGGATGAAACGACGTTCAAATATATTACATGACCATTTGCAAACACATTCCAATTGTTCGCAATACCTGTCGAGGTACTTGTGGGAGTATTCTGGTAGTTGTTACTGTTACTTACAAATATGTGATGTAAAATCGTGAGAACACCAACAAAATAATTACTTCTTTAAATGAGAGACAAAATGGCTTACGTTATAACTGAGCAGTTTGAGGAAAATACAATGGGAACATAACAGAAATTATCGGGAAATTTCTGACAATGTGTATTTTTTTATTTCACGAAAGGACTATCAAATTTACTTGGAGATTTACAATTGACAAACTCTTCAAAAATTAATGATCTTTTGAATCTACTTTCACATGAATTAAGTACAGAAATACATGTTCGAATTCGAAATCATTTGGAAAATTCTAGAAAACCTTCAGACATTGTTTCTTTGGGATAAAAACAATTGGAAATCGGCACAGCTTTCGACATTCGCCTTAAACTTTTTATTTTCTGTTTTCATAGACTTTTAAAACTGTCACTGTTACACTGTCCATGCTCAAAAAATGTATCAGGAAAATTCGTCGTTTACAAACTGTGCCAGTCCAGGTTCGTGGTTCGATTCCCGAACGGACTAAACCTTGCGATGAGGGGTAAACTAGGCTTTGGCATATTAATCTGGTTTATGTAAACGAAGGAGGTGTGATTAGAAGATATTTGGTACGCCTTACTTCATCTAAATGTAAGTTATTTTATTAATTTTGGCATTTCTAAATGTATTAAATTGGAAGCAAGTGGCGACAAGTAGCTTGAAAGTCTCTCCTCACAACATTCCGTCCAGCGGAAACGTGACTTTAACAAAGCTTTCTCACTCGTAAAAGTTATTTACGAGGCGAAAACTTAAACCCTTCCAGATGTGGAATGACGGTTGCAATGCAACCGTCGTCTGACTGCGACTGGAACCAATGAAATTCGAATTTGGCTTTTCGGCGCGTTTCCGACGTCATGGGGTGACTTTTGGGGGGACGAAACGGATCACCGTATTAATTTCAAAATGTAAGAACAGTTACGAGTTGGGGGGGTATTTATAGCGGAATTGTGTTGCTGTGCGCTCTCAGAACTTTTGGTTCTTCAAGTCGAGCAGACAGGTTCTGCTTGTGCCTTCAAATTTCAAGTACAAATACAACAGCCGAATCATCGCGCTGCCTTCCGATCAGAGTAATTGGCTGTACAACAGTGTGTCTCGAGGCACAATGAAAGGGGACATCTCCAAGGTAACTTCTGTGCGGTCTTCAGTTGTTCAACCCCAGAGACTTCCCGTCCTTGGCGCAAATGCCGCTCCAACCATCGCAGTCCCCTTATATTCCCTGAGATTCGGAGACTCACGCTCTCCGACAAAACCTGCACCAAATATCCCTTTATGTCCTTCCGCATACCCAAATTTACATCTCGAGCTGTAACCGCACGCAAACCGGGCACGCTACTGGGTTTGATCCTGTGGCGACCAAAGTAAGAAGACGAGTCGTGTGCTTAAGGGCGGTTGCAAAACTCGTTAACTCTTTTCTTTTTGGAAAAGTAACATTACGTTCCTAATAAAACAAAGACTATAATTAACTTATAGAGGAATCGGTACAACAATATACTATGGTGATTTCACAGCCACTTAATGCATTGTCCAATACGTAATTCATTGTAATTTATGACTAATGAACACAATTAGAGCTGCAAAGAGCCGGACTTAGAGCGTACGAATAATAAGGATTCAATTAATTTGAAATAAATTACATTAATATTTGTGGGTTCATAATGCAAAACTTTTTGTATGTTATAACATGTAAATTAGAAATCAATATTATCTGCATTGCTGAAATTATAGAATTGAAAAGACATTAATAGAATAATAAAATTAAAAGAAAAGATATAATTTTGGTACAGTACAAATAGTTTATTGTCTGATTATAAAGATATTTTATTTCCTCTTCAATTTCATGCGCTTGATGTACATGCAGAAATTTTACATGAGTGCCCATCAGATCACTTAGCGTGTATATACATAAGAAATATTGTTGTATGGCTTGGTATATAATGACACATTAGGAGATTTATGTCTAGATAGCGAAGGTTTCATTCAGAAGTCCGTGTCTAGTGTCTACTGACAACATATTTCGAAACTGGAAAACCTGTCTGAATTTTTTATATGCAGTTTGTCGTTGGTTCTCTTGCTAAAAGTCAATATTATATGTAAATAAAAAAACCCGGTGTTTTCGCGGCAGTTGATACATAGGCATACATTCAGTGTAATGAGATTTTGTATGGAAAAAACTTCGTCGATACAAAATAAAAATCCAACGTTTCTGAATGTCGAAAATATGTAACTAATAATCTACACCTACTCTACTGATTTCTAAAGAAAACTTCACCTTGATCGCGGTTAGTTTACATGGAAACACTTGGTATCCTAATAAAAAAATTTAATTGCACATATTTTAACAAAGTTAAATAAATAAAAACTGCAAACATGACGAAATTCATATACACATCAGTTTCTTAATAAGACACGACTACGTTACATTTAATGACACAGTAAATGAAATAACCCAGAGAAAATATTTCTTCTTGGATAATTTTCTACTTGATATTACGAATGAGTTGGGTTGCTACGAAAGCAGAAGGTCTGTAGCATAGTCAAATGTCTTAACTGTGGAGCGCTGTGTTTTTATTGAGATATTAAAATCCAAATTGTTAAAACCCGAGAGTGCCTTTTTGAGAACCCCATACAGTACAATTGAATTGGATACCAACACCACAGCATGCAGTCTGCCTCAGTATTACAAACTATATGCGGAAACGGCAGGAATATAAAGCGTGAATACCGCTGTTAACATCAATTTGCAATTTAAATTACTCACAATTTTCTGTGGCTGTTAAAAAAAATCCTTCGTCATCTAGAGCCAACGATTTGTATCGTGCATGTAATTTAAATATGGGATGAGATGCGTGTGGAATCTAATGGCTGCCCGTGTTTTTATTATTAAAACTATCGCACATCAAACACAGTCGTTATAATCCTGAAAGGATATAAGATAAAGTTTCACTGCTTTAAAACAAAACAAAGGCGGCTACGGACAATCTAATTTTTCATGTAACAAAATTTTTTATACAATACCATCACACTAGTTTAGGTTTTTAGCTATTATTCTACTACAGAACTTAATTTGATTTTCCGACATGACGCCGTATGATACTGAAAACCTGATGAGATTCCATTACTGCTTCAGCTCTTGGTTTCCGTGTGCTATTTCCTTCGCTTGGTTACGAAAATACTCGTTTGTTACTTAGTTTTTGGTACTTTACTTGGCATACATTTAGGTTAGTAATATATTTTAATTTAACATTGCTACACTGGGTTTTTTTAAATAATGAGAGGGTCTACTATGTTTTCATACATTAAAACACATTATAAATTCGTGTGCTTGTTGATAAAACAATTTTCATGCATTCATCCTTCTGTTCTACAAGTTAAAGTTATTTTATTTTTCTGTTTAAAATTGTTAATTTGGCCACGAACGTATTCATTCTACAAGTGGAATAACAGTGTTTTAAACTGACTGTTTGCATATTGACTAGCTCTCTAGTATATTATATTCATGAAGTAATCGGCAATTATTTAGCTACTCAAGAAATATATTCTGACTTAGAACAAGAATATTCGTCACTTCACTGCAGAAGTTTGTTTGTTGTTCTGTACAATCAAGATAAATTCTCTCCACCTATGAACATATCTTCCCGTGTAATGTCTCTGTTCCCTATGCTATGTCTTATCATTAGAAATTAAATATTTTATTTTATATTTATTTTTGTTTATTACTGTAAGTGTCTTCGTTATGAAACACTCTTATTTCCTCTGTTAGTTATCGGTCAAGACAAAATCACTCATCTCCCAGATGTTGGAGGCAAAAATGTCCTCTGAGGTGTCGGTAAACTTCTACCAAACAACACGGCCTACAATCCAAAATAAGTCTTCTTCGATCTCATCGTCGTGAGAACCTCAAACCCTACTAAGGCAAAATACTTTCAGTACTGTTTAAGACGTGGGGGCTCTTCATTTATTCCTCAGTGACATTCAAAATAAGCTATGAATTCATTATTTTTTATTTAGTTTTAATTTGAGACAGTTTGAGAAGGCAAACAAAATTTTGGTAAAATGAGACTGCAGAATTTCACGAAGGGCTTTGACTGTAACTCATATATTGACTATTGAGTAAAGAATAGCATTTTAAACATCTGTGGATTTCTAAATATCATTTCTAAATATCTCTCCGCATAATCGGATGCCACTATAGGCTCTCCTGTTTCTGTCAGCAATTTATAAACTTCTCAAAATCTCGTCAGGATTAACAAATCAAAATGAAAGAGAGGGGCGTAGAGTGTAGAACGCTCGAGAGGGGTGATTGATATTTTGATAAGTCGCCCACAGATTCACGTGAAATGCAAGCAGAGAGATGTTATATCTACATATAAATTAATATTATTTCGTGTATTACTTATCTCATCGAAACACTTTATAATTTCGGCTTTTTAACATTATTCTGTTATTATGTCATAATCAGTTTAATACTTTTCTCCGTACCCTGATTCGAATAGACTCATCATGACGAGAGGAATTAAACCCAAGTTAATTTCCATTCAATATTATATTTCGTGGCAAGTTTCGCATGGCGAAGGAAGTAGTATCCGAAGTGGCAACGTGCTTGAAATAACAACACTTTAATTACGAACTTGGTATGAGTCCTAATTATCCTGTAGCTCTACTAAGGACAGAGCTGGTACGAGCTGGGTTGCCAAGAAACAGATCGTCGTTATCCTAACAGTTTCTTGCTTGCGGGCGCATTCCATAACAAACTGTAATGAGCACGTTAGCTCCACCTTATCAGTCCTTTGACTGCCCGTACGTCTTCAGCTGCTGCTACGAACATGCCAGACGTGATAATTTCTCAAGGACGTCGAATATATTCACTACTAGGATAATTAGGAGTATTTTAATAAAACTATCAGCTTATTTTTAAATACATAACCAATTTTATTGTCAACTTTGTATGAATACTCAACAACGAAATAAAATTATTAAAAGATATCTGTAAATTATATATTATATTTACATGGTTTATTTCCACATATTTTCTGGTACTTAAAAATTGGAAGAGGAACATATGAGATAGTGATTATTAAAATATGTCAACGTTGCAACTACAGTAGCTACTACATGATAAACAAGCACAAGAATACTATACGAGGTGCGATCGGAAAGTTTCAAGACTGTGTCAATAGAGGGCTAACCGGATGTAGTACGAGCTTCTGCCGCTCGGGGGTGCGGCCTACATTCATAATGAATCAGTGTGCCAGCCGGCATCATAGAATTAGCATTTGTTTCTTAGTTACGGGCATTTTGGTAGTGCATTACACCGACCCTCCTGTGATTTCGGAATGGCGTGTGCATCAAATTTTGCCAAAGACTCGCCAAAACGGCTACGGAAACCTATGAAATGCTAAAGCAAGCATTTGGGGAGTCCGCAATGGGTCGTGCACAAACTTTTGTGTGGCATTCACGTTTTAAAAATGGCCGAACCTCTGTCGATGATGACGAGCGTTCTGGACGACCATCTTCGAGCACAACGCCCGAAAATGTTACGAAGATTCAGCAGGCCATTCACGAAGATCGACGTCGTACCATCAACGACTTGTGCGACATTGTTGGGATAGGCTATGGGACCTGTCAGCTGATTCTAAAGGAAGAACTCCACATGCGACGCATCATGACAACGCGCCAGCGCACACCGCCCTCAAAGTTCGGCAGTTTTTGGCCTTAAACACCATGGCCGTCATCGCCGGATTTAGCTCCGTGTGACTTCTTCCTCTTCCCAAGGATGAAAATTAAGCTAAAGTGAAGGATATTTGAGACGAACGAAGAGATTCAGGCAGAATCGCAGATGGTGCTTAACAGGCTGACAAAGAAAGATTTCCAGGGATGCTTCCAGGCTTGGCAGCGGCGCTGGGATCGTTGTGTTCACTCCCAGGGGAACTACTTCGAGGGTGATTGATGAATTTAATACCTGAGATAAGTGTACGGGTTTTTGTACGCGCAGTCCTGAAACTTTCCGATCGCACCTCGTATAGAAATTCGCGGAGTCTGTGTCGACCTATAACAGTTGTTATTGCAAATCGTTGAAACAGAAGCATGAGGGTGGATTATTTTTGAAACACGTACTTTTGAAATGACTTATTTGGAGTTATTTTTGTTTAAGTGGCCTTAATGTTCATTTACTGTAGAGAGATGTACCATGTAACATATTCATACAGTATTTTCAGCCTAAATTCGTTAAAAACAGACAGTATCGAAATTTATTTCAAATACAAATCTTCTTCCTCTTGAAGTGCCTATCCGTTCCGGATGTTAGCGATCAGCATAGCAATTTGAGATTTACTGGTTGCTACTTGAAACAGCCCTCCAGTGGACATCGAGAACCAAGTTTTTAGGTTCTGAAGCCAGGAGATTCTTGGCCTGCCAGGTCCCCTCCGAATATAATTAATATATTTCAATATTACGTACTTTGCATGTCACGTATCTTAGTTCTGACCTGTGTTTAAACTTTAAGTAAAGTCTGTAGTCGTAATTCTGATCAGTGTAATGAAATGGACAAATATTTGCAAAGCGTCGAAATCACAGTACGCCGGAAGTGTCTGCGGAAAAATTGGCCGAGACGAGAATTTTCTTTTGGTTGGATGAAATTCTTTGAACAAGACTTAGTTCAGATTCTCACTGAGCAGTGTCGTCTAAATCTGTTAAGCTGTTAAACAGATGGAACATGCGGGCGGATATACGTGACGTACGTTTAAAATAACAGTGAGCTTAAACCGAGGGACAAATGAGCTGTTCGTCAGAATTTATCTCCCTATCACAAGTCTGCCATATTACTGCTGACCTAACACAAGGTGGCTTGTAATAGTCAGTAAGTGGCATGAAAAAAAAAATAGACAACCAAATATGATTTGAGGTTTTCACGGCGATGAGTCCGAAGAGGGCTGTCTTCTGGGTTGTTGCGCAGTGTAGTCTCGTAGAAGTTTACAGACATTTCAGAGGTAATTGGTGCCTTGCTACGCTTATGTTTCTGAATTGCGTGCAATCTATTTTTACGATCATGTGAACGATTTTGATTGTACCGCTTTCGTAGTGTATGAATGAAATAGTATTCTTTATATTTCATCTAGGAGCATTTCGAACTCATAAATTGTAAAAAAACACATCTAAGTGCTAAGTATTCCTTAATGATCTTAAAACTTTGCATACCGTGTAGTGTACTAGAATATAAATAAGTAAACAAACAACTATTGACACTATAGAAAATACACTATTGACACACGCATTTCAACCTCATCATCAGTGGCATCAGGGAAATCAATTCATTTAATTAATTGCCTCAAACCTGATTTAGAAAATAAATAATAGCTGGTCTGCGGCGAGCTGTAGTTGCGTCGTCCGTACCTCTGAACTCCAGAACCGTGGGTGAGAGACTGTCAGTTGGAAATGCATGGGTATATATAAACTTGAAATCAGGGTTGGCCAACTACTGAAAAATTTTTACTTTCTCCTGTTTAATGCTAGGTCAAATAATACGTTAGAATCTTTGGTGTTTTGTTCGTTAATGATGGCTTTGTGTTTATTACTTTTGTATATATGGAATTTTTCTGAAATATCTAGAATTTTACCCTTTGGAGCTACTCTTAATATGTCCATGATATCATCTATGGGGCCGTATTCGTGTCCGTGTTCGAGGATGTGCTCGGCATATGTTGATTTGGTTATATTGAATCTGATGTCGTGGACGCGTTCTTTAAATCCAGTTTTAAAATCCCTACCGGTTTGGCCAATATAGACCTGCTCGCAGCTTCTGCATTTTAACTGGTATACACCACTATTATTGTATTTGTTATCTTGTTTTCTTGAACTGCATTTAAATTTTATGGTATTGTTAACTTTGTACGCTGCTTTTACGTTTGTGTTTTTGAATATTTTAGTGAGTGTTCTAATGCTATTAATATAAAATGTAAAGCTGGACCATACTTTATTAGTGGGTTGGGGTATATTGACATTGGGTTTAGGTGCATTTATTAGGTTATAGGACCTTGTGATATCATTAAATTTGTAACCATTGTTATATCCTATTTATTGGATGAGTTTGGTTTCTTTATCTAATTCTTCTTTGGAGAATGGTACCGTTAGAAAAATTCCATATATACAAAAGTAATAAACACAAAGCCATCATTAACGAACAAAACACCCAAGATTTTAACGTATTATTCGACCGGGCGTTAAACAGGAGAGAGTAAATTTTCAATAATATCCACCCTGATTTCAAGCTTTTATATATACCCACGCATTCCAACTAACAGTCTCTCACCCACTGTTCTGGAGGTTCGAAGAACGGACGACGAAACTTCAGCTCGCCGCAGACCAGCTACGGCCACCGCACCACCGGATAAATAGCTAAGTGCAGAGACTATTCCTATGAATAACAACATCTGGTGTAGTGTCGTTTAAAATACTTTCCATCAAATGTCCTATTCATTATATATTTCCTAAATCAAGTTTGAGCCATTTAATTAAATGAATTGATTTCCATAATGACACTGATAATGATCTCTTGAGGTTTAAACGCGTATGGCAATAGTGACTTTTTTACAGTGTGAATAGTTGTTTGTTTGCATAATTATACTCCGTAATGAATTACACCTTTCCTATCTTGTTTTGATCATATAAGCTAACAATATATTATGTTTTGATCTTTTATTTTGTGTCTGGGTATTATATGACAGTTGCTTTCATGGTGGTTAATTTTCGATTATTAACAAAAAAGTATTCGTTGTACGTCGATTCTCGATAAAATTGTATTGAATTGTCCGTGTTCTATGGAGAAATATAAATCATTAAACTACGGTAAACGGAAGTTTCTATTGACGTCTGATATGAGTGTGACTATAGGCCCCTTTGATAAAGAATTTAGCACACAGGAATTAAGGGAAAATATTTTGTAGATACTTCAAGTAATTGGAAAACGTGTGTGAAGGATGAGACCTAAAGAAGATTCTATTGAAAAACTGACTAGAGGTAAACTACAGGTACCACGTAGAATTCCATCGTTAAAATAATTAGTTCTTACGATATTTGATGACGCTCTTTCATTTGACTGTACTATATACAAACTGAAATGGAAAAATGAGCTTGATTGGTTGCTTGATATTGATTTTTAAGGACATTAACTTGAAGAGACTAACGTAAACAATAAAAGTTTCCTCTATGCAGCGGGTAACCAAGTCGAGGTACGAACAGAGTTCCGTTTGAAAACATAACATGAACTTTACTCACCCAGAAAGTACACATTGAGTAGGCCTGTGTTTTGTTGCCAGTAACAATGCCGCTGACAATTTCGCAAGAACGTGATAACGTTGGTGTTACGGGATTCAAGACATTACGGTCTGATGTGGTTTATTACTGCAGTGACAGGTGGCGCAGTGAACAAGGAGTTGAAGTTACTAGCATTCCGGAACGAAATACGTTCACAGTCAACTGGACAATAACAGCAGAAGAAACTAGGGGAAGATTTTTATGTAAATAATAAGATAAAAATAAAATTAATGAGAAAATATTACATATGCTTATATGTGCTTGTTTTATGAGCATGTAAAGTAAAGCAAAGCCACTCTGTTACATGCCAACTTTGTCACTTAATGGGAGAGGAGGTATAACTCCTACGCATTCTCATCCTCGGCACTAGGAGAGTGTGAGTGGTCAGAAGCACACGCTGGCCGAGCTTTACCCCGGGATGGGACTCCGAATCCCATTAGACAGGAGCCTGGGTGAGCCCCAGAACAGGTCTAGACGCAGACGATGTGATTACCCTGTGGACGAGGACGAATATGGTTGTATAAACGTTGGTGTTTTCGCCTTTCAACCACCTGACAAGGCTGGTATCCCAAGAAGAATCCATTATAGAAGAAAATAACTTACTTCTAACGGGGACCGATCTCCGATCATCCAGCTCGTAGCCAGTCACTATAGTGACTAATGTAGCCGGTTCTCGCATGTTTTATTCATCACTGACAAAGTTCATCATCAATGTCGCTTGATGGCAGAATGATGTGTTTAACAGTTGCCGATACTATCAGGCAGCTTTTAGAAACCTTTCTGAAAGATATAGAATATTAAAGTAATGAGGGAAATGGTGATAGGGGAGGGGGCAGGAAAGGAAGAAAAAAAGATGTGACTCACTGTTGAATTGGAAGACGCCTTTAAAAAGACGTGAAAACACAAAGACCTTTCAATTTTGTTTAAATCCAGCAAACTTGTTTTAAATAGCATTACGATATAATTTTAATCCAGAGGATGCGTTATTAATACAAACTCTTGTAACTGTGCGATGTGACATTTCTGTGTGCCACGTAAAAGAACACAGCACGGGATTACGAAACGACGTATAAAACTGCGTAAAATAATAATTGACGTAGACTATCAGTCTAAATGAACAGTAATTTTGTAATGCGATATAATGAAACAGGCTACTAAAGCATCAGGCTTGAAATTTTTTAAGCGTTCCTGGTACCCGCAAATATGTAAAGTAAACAATTAGAATATAATGAAATGCACAATTTTGTCTTTCGTACAATAGAGTAGCTAACCCGAAATAAAGCGATATTATAATGCAAATGAGAGACAATATAATTTCCGGAATATTTTACCAATACAAACCAAAAAGGAAGAAAGCACAAAACGAATGCCCTATAAAGAGCTGAAAATATAAAACCTGATTGCAAAGTGTGATGTGAGAGAACCGTAAAAATAGTAATACATGAAAAATATTAATACGGATTTGTCTGAATTCCATATCTGTGTCAGTGTTTTCGATATAACATTATGGACGGAAAAGTTAGAAAGATACACCATTAATCGAATTCTTTCTCTGACAAGTCTCACGCCGAAGACAGTTTAATAATACGAGGGCAATGGTAGCAGTCAACTGTGTTGTTTCCTGGAAGTTAACAATATCACCTCTTGTCACAATGATCGGAGCATAGATTTTTAGGTGTACTTTATGCTCTGTTGTGGGCGAACACCTCGTGGGCTCGTCCATGCCAGTCTCATGCCTTTTTCCTACAGTAGTAAGCAACCTGCATGAGCAGGTATATTGTTTTGCAACAATGAAAACGGAGATCCATTGTTGAAGTTCATGTTCGCGCAGAATGAGAGAAGAGGTTATTGTTTCAACTCATTGTTTTTAAATGTGGTTTTCGACGTAATAGCTGAACTAGTGATCAGATTCTTTGTATTCGTGAAATACAAGAGAAAAAATGCGAGTACAATGAGACAGTACATCAGCTATTCATGGACTTCAAGAAAGCGTATGATTCAATTGAAATAGAAGTATTGTACAATAATCTGATTGAGTGTGGTGTACCCATGTAACTAGTCGGGCTTACTAGAATGTATTTGAATGAAACCTATAGTACAGTTCGTATAGATAAACATTTGTCTTACACGTTTCCTATTCAAAATGGTCTAAAACACGGCCTTACAACCTTGCTGTACAATATGCAATTAGGAAGATCCAAAGAAACCAAGTGGAACGGGCGATAAATGGAACTCAATAGCTTTGGTCTATGCTGATAAAGAAAAACCTATTTGGGAATAACATCAATATCACAGAGAAGAACACAGAGGTTCTTGTTGATACCAGTTAGGAGCTTAATCTGGAAGTAAACGCAGGGAAAATTAAGTGTATGTTAACATCTCATCACTAGAATACAGGGAAGAATCCTAACAAGCTAAGAGATCTTTTAAAACGTGGAAAAGTTCAGATATTTAGGAGCGACAAAAACAGATCAAAATTTTGATTCATAAAGAAATTAAGAGCAGACTAAACATGAGTTATGCTTGCTGCCATCTTACAATTTCTTATCTTCTCGTCTGCTGTTTAAAACCTTGGGTTTAAAATTATAAATTTGCTTGTTGTTAAGTATGGGTGTGAAACTTGGTGTCTGGCGCTAATGGAGGAACGTGAGAAGAGGGTACTAAGAAGAATATTTGGACCTAAGAGGGATGAATTACTATAAGGCTGGAGAAAGTTTCATGATTAAGTTGTACTCCTCGCCAAATATAATGAGACTGATCAAGTAAAGGAGGCTGAAGTAGGAAGGAGAGAAGAGGATTGTATACAGGGATTCGGTGGGCAAACCAGATGGAAGGAGACTACTAGGAAGACCCAGACGTAGTTTTAAGTAAAGTTTGTCCCACTATACGCCACGTAGGCGCTTGGGGGGAGTGGAGGTATAGCTCCCCTCTTCCTTGACCTCGGCACTAGATGGGGGTGAGTGGTCAGCATCACGCCCCGGCCGGCTTTACCTCCGGGAAAGGACCCCGGTACCCATTGGATAGGAGGCTGGGTGGGCCCCAGAGCCGGTCTGGAGGCAGAGGCTAGAGGAAAAATCCTCTGCCCCCGTCGGGAATCGAACCCCGGTCGTCCAGCCCGTAGCTAGTCACTATACTGACTGAGCTATCCCGGCTCATCCCAGACGTAGTTGAGAGGATAATATTAAAATAGATATTAAAAAATATGATGGGGTTGTATGGACTAGATTCATCTGGCTCTGGTTAGGGACCAGTGTCGGACTCTTGTGAACACGGTTATGAACCTTCGGGTTCCAAAAAACGTTGGGAATATCTAGTGTGGCTGAGCGACTTTTGGCTTCTGAGGAGGTACTCAGCTCCGTGGAGTAAGTACACATTGTTTTTCAATAATGGTTAACGAGGCCATCATTGACAGAACAATACGAGGTCCAACGATGGCATCAGGTCACATCATTGTAACAAGGGCCTAAGACGCTCCAATGACATCTGATCACACAACGCAATAATGACTTAACAGAAGTGAAGTAACAAACACCTATGGAATGCCACTGTGTTTAGGGTTGCCAACTATCAGGGTTTTTGGCCAAACAGTTGAAATGTCGTGTCCGGTCGTAATACTCGAATCGGGAAATTGTCTTTAAATCTCTCTTCCGAGAAGGTTTTTTACAATAGGAATACCAGATCTGTCCTTTCTAAAGAAGAACGTTTTTGTTTCTAAAAATCCTCATTTCAAAATTTTTACAATCGCCAACGAACAATGACTAGCAAAAGCTTGTTGAATAAAAAACGAACTAGCCTGAGTTTCGATACTAATTTTCACAGCTGCAGGTGTACAAATGACTGCGTTTACTTTTATTTTATAGTCGTATTTTTGACTGTGAAATATGTTAGTGAAAGCGTACGACGTCATTCAGTAACGTAAAATGTATTAGCAAACTACGGGAAAATTTACGAAGTTCAACTGTTGGCAGGTATTTTGTGATAACCAGAACAAGCTAAGAACAAGAAGTGTCTTGTGCAGAATTAGTATTGACTTGTCATGGTTCAAAACACCGCCAGTTACTTGTCCCAAGACTAGAAATTCGGTGTTGTCCCGCTTTGTGTTTAGAGAATCTAAATTAGAATCCCATATCCACGGTGAGAGCACGAAAGCGAAAGCACTGGTTAAAATATATTGGCACCTCTCTCACTACAATTAGTTTGGAAACCAGTGGACTATTTCCTGTTGCCTACAATGTGTTAATTAAATGCAATTTAAAGTTGCATCTAGTGGCCATTAGATCTGGAGACGGGTACAATTTCAGCAATTTTGTACTTTTTCCAAAATTCAGACGAATCATCCAAGGCGATTTCTAATAAGCTTAAAGATTGTATCTCCAAATGCAGGTCTGTTGTGAAATATGTTAGCTGCGTATGGTGCAGACAGTTGCTCAGATAATTAACGGAACAATAAGTCAGTGTTAATAACTAGCTCTATTTGCCTAATAAAAGTACTGGTCACTATACTATGCACATATTACATAATGCTGCAAAACGTGGACTAAAATTACTGTTGTTTTATGTAGAAATGTTAACAATTAAAGTGTTTAATGAATTCTGATCCAGTGAAAAAGAAACTTGACGAGTTCAAAGATGTTTTATATTTGTGGAAAATTAATATTCACTTCTCCTTCTTCACGTTCCAACTCTATTCCTCAGCTTTTATATTGCTGTGGTCAGATTACTATAAAAGTGGGCAGTAATAAAGTCTTATTTTATGAGCCAAGGTTTAGAAAATTTGAACAGAATTACAAGGACTTTCGTTGTTTATGAAAATGATTGTCTCACAGAACTATGCTTGTACTTTGTTCACAATGACATGAGTCTGTTTAATGTAGGAATTTAACAAGTGAAATGTAATTACATACAGATCACTAAAAAATATACTCAATATTCGATAATTAGAGAGGGAATTTTTCAACAGGCAGGAAAAGTATTTCTATATATTTAAGGTATTACAGCATTTATAGAAATTTTTTCCACAAAAACAAAAGACTTTCATCCAGCACGCTCAGCGACTGTCACTCGAATTCTAGGCTATCTTGATAGATATTATGATTTCGGTTAAGATTTGTTTTATAGAATCTGTGCCACAAAATATATTGACGAACTTGTCGATTAGAATGTCATATTATGGTTGCTGAATTTGTTGAATGTGGCAGTGGAGAGCGACCAGTTATTTTCGGAGATCAGTGATTTGAGGGAAGTTCTTCTCTTTATTAAAATAGAGCTTGAACCAAGTGTTATAGGACCAAGTGTTTCAAAGAACAAAAATTTATCAAAATTAAAATATTTTTAATAATTAGGTTAATTTTAAATCCATGCAAAGCGCCTTCTTTGCTGAAAACTGTTCAACATATTCTAGCCATAACACAATCAAAGGCCTTCGTGCAGGGAGTGTTTATTATTAAAAAAACATAAGGAGCAATTATAAATATATATATATATTGAGAAAACAAAAATTATATCGTTTACACGGAAAACCAACAGTATTTACTTTAATTACTTTGTAAGTGGTATTTTAATTTCCCGTACTGACTGTATAAAAGATCTTGGTGTACTATTAGACAGTAAACTTTACTTTCACTCTCATGTAAATTTTGTCTATTCTCAGGCACTTAGGACATTAGGGCTTATTCGATTTATTACATATAATTTTTCCTCTTTAGACAGTCTTGTTGTTTTGTATAATGCTTTAGTTAGGCCAAAGCTTGAGTATGCCTCTGTCGCTTGGAATAATCTTACACAGACTGATTCTAATAAATTAGAAAATATTCAAAGGAAATTTGGCAGTTTGTGCAATTACCGGTTTTTTCAGTTTAATACCTCAGGTAAATATGAGTTGATTTTAACTACGTTAAATTATAGAACACTTTATTCCAGGCGGCGACATCTCGATGCTTTATTTCTTATTAATGTTTTTAAGGGCAAAATTAATTGCAATTCTATTATGGATACTGTTGGTATTCGTGTGCCGTCAAGGCAAATAAGAGAATTTTCTACGTTTTGCGTGTGCGGTGCGCTTAGACACAGTCCTTCAGCCAGGTGTGTCATTGCTGCTAATTATGTTTGTACATTCTTAGACATTTTTGGTATAATCAATGTTTCTTTTGATGACACTTATTCCATAAGGGATAATACCTAGAGTGGATCTTATTGGTTACTTTTGTACTTTAAATTTGCTTTTTATGTTATCTATTAAGTTTTTAATGTCTTTTTTTTCTTCCCTTTTCTGTGTTGTCTTTGTATTTTGTTTGTTTGTTTGTGTTGCCCTGTAATTGCCTATAGCAGCTGTTGGTGAGTACATTAAATAAAGAATTTAATTATAGAATTGAAGTATTTAATTTGGCAAACACGTAAATAAATGAATTGAATTGAATATTGTACATTTATATAATTAGTTCATTTGTTTGTTTGTTTTTTATTTTAATGTTTCACTTTTAGGCATATTATTTAGCTCATTTACTGTTCATTATTTTGCAATAAATTAATGAATTGATTTATTATCATTATTATATTCTACATTTATATATTTAGTTCATTATTTGTTTTTGTATTGCTATGTTTACTTTTATTATTTTTTTGTATTGTTAGTGCTCGGCTGTTATTGGCCTTTTTGGCTGTTGCCAAGCACTCAAATAAATGAATTGAATTGAATATATTCTCTTCAATTTTAGCCATGTCATTTATGTTTATAAATTTTTATATTTTAGCCTCAATTCACAGAGTTGTGTCATGTGAACTAAACTTTTTTATCTATTCTCATTTAAGATTTACTGGAGCCCTCACGCACAGTGTGATTACAGAATTGGTCTTCAGCTTAAAAGAAAATGAAAGCTCTAGTGAAATTTTATATTTCAAATAACGTCTATAATTTTAATTGCTTTAAAATTACCAATGAATCTGATCCAAATGCTTTAGAGATGGAGAAAAATCTTCCCGGTTTCGAAATAAAAGAAGCAGCTAAAAATTCAAAATACCTTATACATATAACTCGGACGGAGGGAGGGGGGAAAGAAGTTTTATCCGGTTTTCGCTTAAGTAGAATTTGCCAGCCTTAAGTGCGTCCCTGAGAGCACATATTTCCAGTCTTGGTTTCTGGTGAAGACAGGGTATTTGTACAGAGTGTGAAAGCAAATAACTGCGAAGAAATATATATACATACATACATACACACTTACTCACATGCACAATTATGTTTACTGATCTAGGGAATAAATGACAAGGTCTGTAATCAAGTATGCAATACCTACAGAAAGCAAGGAAATAAAGAAAGCCAAAATCATATATTATGATTTTTTATAATATATAATAAATTTAAAATGACTCTCCACAGGTAGTAAGGCAGTCATGTATTTCCGTTAATCCATATACATATAATTAACCCTGCAAACCCTCACAATATCTCGCGGTAACCTTCAAATAATTAAACGTGGGTTTGCAAGGAGGAAGGTCATTGCTACCTTCTAGTCCTTATTATGAGGTAAATGGAAAAAAGTATTGTGTCTTAGATACATCCTACGAAAAACTCAGTTCTTGACATTCGATTCACGAATTTTGCTAAATCAGCTCGTATACACCGAGATGAATTTGACTCTTGTATGAGAGACAGAGGATTACTGGAAAAGAGGAAGAAAAGCGAGTGAATAAATAAAACACATCAAATACGTCTAGACACACACGTGCATGGTTGACAAACAAACTTCATTCGTTTTTACTTTGAGGAAATTCCCTTTTCCTAGACATATCTATCCTGACTTATTAGAGACTTCGGTGTTGTATTTTACTTGCAAAACCTTTCCTGTTATCTTCTATGGCGCAGCTGTGCTTAACTTTGTTTCTCTCAAGGTAGAAACGCAAGTTACACAACATTCGTGCGGGATCGTGATTGCAGTTCAGATTTTATTCAAGAGGCAGATCTACAATAATCGGAAAAGTCTCTACCTCATATTTTCTACATCTTTTAAATGGGTCGCTGTTTACGTCAAAGAGTGCGTGTTATTCATAAGTGATAACGTTCGGAGCATCGACGCTTGATAGAAAAATTTGAAGGTATGGGCTGCTTTCTTGTGGCTCAGTATAGGTTCAAATGGCGAACTTTTCTTAACGCGGCGATAAACTCTCGGTTTGGAAATATGGGGAGTATTTTAGCCGTATGTCTATCTGTCTCCTCACAGAACGGTGACACTTAAGAAATAACACAAGTTGCCAAATTTTTTGGATATTGCCTGTTTTGCTAAAGTGAATTATTCCAGTATTATTTCATACGAGTCAGGCGTATTCCAGCTTTAACACAATTATAGCATCAAGTAAAGGTATCACAATATCGGAAATTATAAATCATATGTAATATAGCGAATAATCTGTAGCGTCTATTATTACCACCACCTACACATCTCGTTATTTCCTACAACCTAGTGCATAATTAATGAGTTGGAATCATATAGTGCAGATACATTTTGAATCTTTACCCAGACAACAGCACAACTCTGTATATGGAAGAATGAAACATCGCAATTGCCACGTCTGCTCAAGGCAACACAGAAGAATTCGTATTAATTCTCTGAATTATTATGATTATAATTCGAATAAATTGGACATAAAATACAAAATGTTAATAGAAAATATTTGCAACCACCAGCTCCGTGTGTAATATATACGAAACAAAACTAACACGGTAAGAAAGAATGTTTATTTACACTGTTTCAACACACTCTTCATATGGAAATCAGTTATATAAATATTTACATTTTGGCGTATTTTGAGAAATAACAAGAATCCCGTTGTATGTTTTACGGGAAAATGGATTTTGAGAGGAACCGAGGTAATTATTTCTCATGAAATTCTCCGACTACTCTATTATGAAAAAAATTCGAAGCCTCTACCAACATACTTTATATTTTTTGTGACGTTATTGTTCAAAAAACGCATGTAGGAGGTGTATATGCGTGCATATACTGAATGTAAGAAACGATTTCATTATTGACTGAATAAGTAATTATTTTACATTATTAGCGACAGGAACACACATCTTGATGCATCCAATAATCAAACTATCGCCGAAATTAAAATATAAGCAAACAAACAAACTATTAACACTATAAATGACGGTAGTGCCAAACGCGTTTCAACCTCAAGAGATCATCATCAGTGTCAACAGTGAATTAATTCATACAATCATTATATGAATTAATTCCCTTTTGCCACTGATGATGATCTCTTGATGTTGAAACGCGTTTGGCAATAGTGTCTTTTTATAGTGTTAATAGTTTGTTTGTTTGCTTATTTTATATTCTAATACACTACACGATATGCAAAGTTTTAAGATTATCGCCGAGAGATTCTGCAAAACCAAGAAAGTAACGTTGTCTAAGTGTAGGCAACTGCAATTTGAACATATATTTATGTATAACCCCAACGTTTATCACTATTTGTTATTTATTTATAACGCATTCCAGTCCATAGGCGATCAAAAGTAACGCATTCAGATGTAATGATATTGCTCGTTGACCAAATGTTTTAATTTGTGTATAAAAATTTCCTCTTGGTGTTAAAGGTCACACAAATAAAAAAATATTATTTTATAAAATTTTGTTGGCTATGCACAATCATTGTATGTATTGTAAATATCGGACGGGATTGAATAAAAACTGTATTATGTAATGATAATGTAAATAAAAAACAGTTAGAATAATTCAATTCAATTCATTTATTAAAGTGCTTGACAACAGCCAAAAAGGCCAATAACAGCCAAGCACTAACAACAATACAGACATTACAATACAAAAGCAAACAAACAAACCACCACATAATATAGTGCTACTGAAATTTTACGAGGCTATTCGCCTTAGATCGAAACGACAACACTGTCTTTTATGTTCCTTAAATCTAAAATAACAGTATGACAGTTACACAAAATCAAATTCTTCTTTCATTTACATGGTAATAACGAATCATCGAAGTTAGACATTCGATTTATAATGTTACTTCATAAATAGTAGTATCTTGTATATTAGCAATTACAAATAGAGTACGATTGTATATAATATATTGTAGAAGATTTATATTAAAATGATAACTGTGACCTACAAAATAGTAACAGGTCTACTCAATAGTAAAGTTATCACTGTTGTCTTTAACATACTAAGTAGGAGTCTTTCATTTTTTCCCGCAGTCTTCTTTACAGAAACCAAAAATTATTATAGGTTCACCGAGTGGGCAATATTATTACAGTTTATTTAGATTAGGTTATTGCGGTACATATTCCAAAGTAAACAGTGTTATACTTCCAATTAATATAAATATCTTACTTCACTGTAGGTGGAATTTAACGCACCAAGGCGTAAAATAATTTGAGTTAAATTCTGAGGGATACAAAATGAATGCAGATTTCACTCAGCATATACATATCTGTGAATATTACAAATCCGGAGCTGTATCTGCTGTAACAGTTACAGTAGCGTTAGCAGCAAATTCTTTATACAAAAGGGCGTTTATTAATTCTTCTTAATTATCACGTAAACAGCAGATAATTATTTACGCAGAATGTGTCTTTTATTTACATTTTGACTACCCCAACTAGTTGTTCAGCGATAATACTTCCTTCTACAGGCTGGGTGGAAAGTAGGTAGGCATTAAATAATCGCTCGATATACATTGAAAATATAGAGGTTATAACCATTTCTCAATGCCTTCTTACTTCCCATCCGGCCTGCATATCCGGAGGTCTTGTCCTGCATGTACCACCTAATGATGCACTATGTGGTGGTAAAAAGGAACTCAGTAGACAAGACTACATAAATACATATTGATGGACTGAAATTACGAAGTATTACTATATTATAAATCTATATAACTGCACTGAAGATAACTCAATGCACAGAGCAAAAATTATTCTTTCCTGTATTTGGTTTAATATTGCTTTACAGAAATGTTTCCATTGTGTAATTTTTAGATCTTAGTGTCTTACAAAATACATTTTATTACATGAGCCGTTTTTTGTTACGTCTAGCTTTGAAAAGTTATGAAGCTCAATTTTGTATTCACTTAATACGTTTATAACTGAGAGATAAATTCAAAAATTAAAGTGACTCATTAATTTCTAAAGTCGACCCCAACGCCAAAGTTAATTGCAAATCGTAGAGTTCTTCATTACGTAAAACACGCCTATTAGTAAAAAACACTACCTCGCAATTACGCACTTAGTTATTCACTTTGTGCAAACAAAGCTTGCAGATCATAACCATTGTGATAAACATTGGCAGTGGCACGATATGCATTAACAAAACATCACTGATTTTGGATGACAGGTTAACGTGAACAAGCCTCATTAACTGAGAATCATCTTCCCATCTCCACAGAGATCCGTTTAATTACAGATATTGTCTTAGCGCAAGTCCGTTAATTTTTTAAGTTCCGTTGTTACCCGTCTTCTCACGAGCATAAGAACGGTGTTGTTATGTTCTGCTTCTCCTAAGCTTATTCCGTTTCACCGTGTTTAATCTACTACTTCAATAGATAAACACCCGCTTTTTATATTATTTATCAGTGACTAAAATTATAGCGAATTGATACAATTTTAAAAACGTAAAACAAATTAACTCAACTTACTAAAAACTACTAGATAATACAAGTGGAAAAAGAAGTTAATCTCTTTATCACTTAACATTGTTCTCTTTAACGTTGGATTCTTTGTTGTTCCACGTACATCTGCTCTCGGGTTGAGGTGTCAGTCTGTGGTAGGCGCAAAAACTGTCATATAGGATGACAAGTTACATTTCTGTTAACGTATGGCCGCGGATAATGAAAACACTTGGTATATGTCCGCGTGTTATCACAAGTGTGGCAAAATAAATCCATGAAAATGGACATCGAATTTACTTCATTCCGTTTTTTTTTTTGGTGATATTTACAGTAAATTATATTTAAGCGACAGAAAAGGAAAGAACACAGTAAAATCTCAATAATATATAAGCGTATTAATGTTAGCTTCTAAATCGCTTTTTAAAGCTGGCTTTCAATAATCGCAAAGCATAAAAACGATAAAGTACAAGATCTTCTTCAGCTCTCAATTTCATTCCAAACCTCTATACATGAAAGGGTAATGGATATATGGCGAAATATTTTTATGAAATGACAATTTAAATGAAAATTTATTCCCAATTCTGCTTCCATAATCAGGACAATCGCCCCGATTATGGAAGCTGCGAGTACCTTTGAAATGTCAGAAACGTCTACCAAACTACATGGCGTAACAATTCCGAATACAGTCATTTTTATGTTCGCCGCCATGAGAAACCGAAAACTGACGGAAAAATAGTTTTCGTGCAAACTGGAGAAACAACGCAATTATTTTTTGCTTCAAAATTCACATTTCTCCAGGATTCTTCATCTAATTAAATCAGGCACTTACTGTGGCCGGACATGTGATAAAAACTGGTTGAATCATTAACCTGTAACGGCGACTGATGGAAATACAAGGACTAAATCGTTGCACAGTATCGAAAATATATTGCAGGAAACAAAGATAAGACGAAGGTAGATGGTTGGCTGTGGATAAGATTGAATAGCGAAATTTGTTTCAGTTTTGTATAATCTTCGAATTCGCATACCTGAATACTTTATCGGTTAGGGTAAAAAATACATAAAATTGTGACCAGCCGAATATGTTGCAAGTCATGTATGTGTCACTTGATTTGATTCGTTTAATATGAAGTGATGTTTGGCTTGGTGTTTCATCAGAATTACAGCTTATGACTTCTTCTGCTCTGTAGAATTATTCTCTCTCTCTCTCACGGATTCATGCGCTATCGAACCTGTATCATTCGACAGCTGACGGTCGAAATTCCAGAGGTTGCATAATCGGATCAGAGCGCAGCAATGCGAGGGTTACAACGTCATGCAAAACTATAGACCTAAACACTATATAGAACAAGTTACACAGCGTCATATTTTATACGCAGGACATTTCATTTAACACAAGTCAAAAAATCCAGTTTCTCCTGAATAACTGAATTCAGCGTGGCATGGAGTTTGAATTTATTTTGACAAAAAAAGCAGATGCCCGTATACGTATGTCAACAATATGTGTTTGATTCTAGTTGGTGACGTACAGAAGCTCAAATATGAGAAAGCCTACTTATGCCTTGAAATGTTACACCAATATGCTGCCACAGGTTTATCTGATATAGGAATACGTAATATTTCAATAGTTGGCTGTACTTCCGACATAGGTGACATATTATTATAATTATTATTATTATATCCCATGTATTCACCACTTTATGGGGTATGTACTCCCATGTACCCGAGACAGACCTTGTCCCTAAGGTACATAGGGCAGCAGCTATTTCCGGGATACATATTGTTTTTAGCAAGTGCCAGCTAGTACAACACATGTGACACCAAACTACTTACTTCATTTCTTCTCTTGTCCAAGCCACTCTCGTTTTCCTTGATTGATTTTCTTGTGAGTCTTGGGCTTGTTGGCTGTGCGTGTCCATGGTTGGCCTGCGTTGAGTTGCCTCGTTGCTGTAACCAACCTCAGCCCTTGGAGTACCTAGGCGACCTGTACTCCAGATCTTTGTCTTTCCATTCTTCGGTAGTAGCTGCACGGGATTATTTATCGAGGTTTACTCCTCTAGATCCGCCGTGTTCTGTTATATAACAGGGTCACCTCTAGTTGGATGTGGCTCTTCACCACGCACGGACGGTCTTGAGCAAGGAGAGGCTCTTGGATGCCTAGCATCTGTATTGCGCTTCACTTACTCCTGGGTGGGTGAGGGCCAGTGTCCAGCATAGTCAGACTATGATGGTGAAAGGTACGACCTTTCCCCATTACCTCAACCCCTTATTATTATTATTATTATTATTATTGAATTATTATTATTACTGTTGTTGTTGTTGGACGTGTTTGGTATAAGCATTGTTTCTTTTGAGGTCACTTTCTCAATAAGAGAAATGATTTAGAGAGTGGCCTTGATTGGATCTAGCCTGGTTATTTGTTTTAATTTGTTTTGTTTTGTTTTGTTCCTTGTATTTTATTAGTGTTTTACATTTATACTAGCGTTTACCTAGGTAGATTATTTTTTCTTTTTTTTAAATTTCTATCTTTGTATTAGTGTTTGCCTGTCATAAGCTCTTTGCTGTTGGCAAACACTCAACAAAGGAATTGAACTATTATTATTATTATTATTTAATGAATTGAATTGAATTATTATTGTTGTTGTTGCAGTTGTTTTTAAGACTAAAATAAACTGTCATTTGATCATGATCATTACTGGTTCGTGCGCCTACAAGGCAAATAAGACAGTTTTCGATTTTAGCTTGAGCAGTGCATTAGGAAATGTTAATTCTGCTGGGAGCGCCAATGCTGCAAAGACGTGCAGATTTTTGAGCATATTTAGGAAACGTATCTTTTGAAGACAAGTTCTCTATACGGGGATGTGGTTACGTTGATTACTTTTCTTTAATATTCTTGTAATTTAATTTTGATTTATTGTGTTCTTTTAGTGTATTTTTATTCATGTCGTAAATTTGATTAATGTTGCCTAAAAGGCTATTTGCTGTAAGCAGACACAGTAATAATGAATGTAACTGAATCAGTATTGTACAAATCAGGTAATTTGAAAGTTAAAAAACCACCTCTACGCCAGTCTTCGGGTGGACAGATTTTCTTTGGTATTTCTTTTTAATATTGCATTTATGGCTTAATTAACGACTCTGTCTGTAGCTCAGGCTACACATCGTATCGAATTTTGTGGAAGGAAGCAGACCCGTCCCAAATAACATATATTTTTCATTATCTATATTTGAATAACATTCTACGCTGTATGCTTTCATGAACCAGGGTCAAACATTGTCCTTGGGGTTCATTATATAAGTTGAGGTTATTATTACACACTATTTTGCTTTACAAGACATTTTATTTTATACTTATGGACTTTTATTAAATTATTGAAAATATTTTACCACATGGAAAATTATGTTGAAATTAACGAAGTGCTCTATTAACATCTTCCTGAAGATATTGTGTTTCCGGAAAGGTTATAATTGTAATTCCACGCTGAAGTGTTCACAACATATGTCATATAAACTCTGTAAATTAACGTGGTGTGTTTTTAGTTCCACCAGTCGTATCGCTGAATATTTGTTCTTCATTATTCACGTTTCACTACTTTCTTGTCAGTTGATATAGAAACGTTAATTAGTGAGCTTTTCCCTTTACATCTCAGAGCGTAATGTCGTGTTTGTGCTAAGCATCTGAGGACTGTAATTGATTTTTCGACGGTATAGTAGTTTGATTACCTTGTCTTTAGAACTGTTATGTCGGTAACTACGTTTTGTGTTACTATTGCTTCAATGTACTGAGTTATTTTCAGAATCTCAGAATGCATTTACTCATTTATTATTATGGTACTTGTATTCTTACAAGGAAAATTTTACAAATTCAAATGCGAAGATTATAATCGTCATCAATCTACTGTTCTGTGTGATCCGAAGCTTTCACGGCGACTAATTATAATAAATTTTTCTCGGGATACCAGCCGTGTATGGTGGTCTAATGGAAAAACACAAACGTTTCGAGAACCATCTTCATGTTCGTCCTTAGGGTACGGAAGAATTTATTATAATTTGCTGTTTTTGTTAAGAAGCATAAAATGAGGTAGTTATCCACCAAATGACAGGTGCAAGAGTTTATATATGTAAATAATTGTATGTATTTGTTTGATATGAATTGTATCTATGTTCCTCGTTTTGTTAATGAAACAGAGCGCAGGAGGTTACTCAATAGTAATGACTCGCTGTCAGGTGACCAGTGTATTGTTATGGATGGAACTAAATTAAATATATTACACTGAACAAAAACTGTGGGAATACTTCGCCACAAAAACACGTGCTAAGATATAAAATGAATTTATGTTTCAGGTACCAAAATAATATACATTTTGGTCGTAACCAGATTCTTACCTTCCAAGCAAAGCGAACTCTGTGAAAGCAGAGGTGCAAATAGTTTAAGCAGTGAGAAAGACAGGGGAACACTAAAAAAACATCCCTGAAAATGGTGAAAAATATTTAATTTTTATCAAAAAGAATACACTCACAAACACAAACACACACTACTTCGAAAACAGAAGGATTTTAATACTTAGAGAATTCGAAAGTTTTATTAGATTACTTTTCAATTTTTGTAAAAGTAATTTAAATGACATAAACTATCAGTCCAAATGTTATAACAGGGTCACGCGTGCATTTATACAAATTAATTCTTATCACTTATATAATTTTCAGTGTCTTAGTTTTAACACTCTTCTTATCCCCTTCAAAAATACAGTTTATATCTGGGAAAAAATGGGGAATTTTCCTAAGTCGTATTTCTACTTGAAACTAAACGAAATTGTCCATATAATTTGTCTCTGTTGAATAAGGGCAGAGCCTAATTTATTAAATACGTCCGAGCTTATCTGAGTGATACTATAAGCGATTCAAATAATAATCAGTCTGTAATCGTCCACTCATAAAATAACAATTTTTAGTATATACTTAAGTAATGCATATACAGTGGATTTTATGTAAGCCTGGCGTTTTTACATACATATCTAGCCTGAATGTGTGGTTGCCTGGACCGGGTTCAAATCCGTGATAAGTACCGTCTTCAGTTGTTTTTGTGGTAACTCATTACTCTTAGGGGACCGCCTAAATATTGTTTTTAAATCGGCAAGGAAATCAGTTATAAATACTTTCAAACTACGCAAAAATTCTAGAATAACAACTTTCACATATTGGGATAGCTTATATTCTAAATTGATTAATACTTTGAGCTAAAGGAGAAGGGTTCCTACAGGCATTGATTTCACTCTTCACCACTAGCAATGACCAGATTGATTACGCAGTACATCCTCTTTGGGTAAACCTGGTGGAGCGTGAAACTGACTACTCACCTCCATCTAGTAGATTAACATGTCACGAAGATTTATCTCTTCTTCCCATGTTTGAAGGAATTCCAATGTAAATAATATCAGGGTTTGTCTACGTATATGTCGTTACAAAGGTAAACAAACTATTAAGACCTTTTCATATGATAATCTCTAATTAATATATTAATGGAGCAGAGTCCTTTCTGGCGATATTTTTATGATACCTCCATTAATACCATGAAGAAAATTAATAACAATGTAGATTCTTCAAGGCGTTAAAAATTGAGATGTTTGACTTCTGTGTTTTGATGCCGACTGGACTTGTAGATGTTACTAATGTTTCGGAGGGACGTATCACATTCATCTTTAGTGTACCATCTTCTACCTGAAGATGTATGTGATATTAACCGCCTACAGGAGCACACATGGTCTTAACCCATAAGACAATCCAAATTAAAAATATTTCATTCGCACTTTTGGTTTCCATTCATCTACTTATTGATCATAATATTTATGTTGTGTTTATCATAAATCTAATGTTCGCGCGACCCGCTGTACCAAAGAGATAAAGACAAAAGTGTTAAGTTATATGGTATCCCTGTTCTTGTTATAACTTCCAGCTTCCTTTCGGCGGTAACACAGGTGGTGTTTTCAGCAGAGGGCGAGTAATAGCCGTAATGGAGAAACAGGTTGCTTAGTAGCCTTTAGCCTCTTCGCTAATGAATAATTGTGTTCTAACACAGCAGCTGTTATACGCAAGTAATGATTATAATATTGCCTATGATTAATATAGGAAGCAAGGTCGTAGAATGGCGCAGAGCCCTGAATGTAGCTTACCGGTAGTACGCAGACCGTCGTGGTTCTTGTTTGAAGTCGAAATTAAATTATAGAAGTAATTAAGGGCAGAATAAATTAGGGAAGTATTTTTAGCATTCAGCTCAGAATGATTAATTTTCCCTTCTCCTTATATAAAAGCCTAAACACCACCATGAAGCTACCACTTGTTTTACACAGGTGTAAAACTTGGTCTGTCAACCTCTTTAATTGAAGAACATTGGTTCAGGGTGTTTGAAACCGAATTTCTGAGACGGTATTTGGGGAATTTAGTTAAAGAGCAGTAACACAAGAGTATGCAAAGTCAATAGGAGATTCATAATGTATACTTTTCACCATTTATTATTCAATGAATTCAAGATAGTAAAGATGAGAAAAACAAGTAAGACGCATGATGAGGCGAGAAATTAAGAAAATACGTGATTAGAAAATGATGGAAAGAGATGATTTGGAGTCAGTTGTAGATAGGAGAATAATATTAACACCGATATTAGAGAAATAGGTTGATTGTATGTGAACTGCATTCATATAGTAGTTAGAATTTTCAGGTTTCATAAAAAGGCGGGAATTGCTTGATTTTCTGGAAGATGTTTAGATTCTTATGATTATGTTAAACGGAGTGACATTGAGAGCCTTGTTTGAATCACAAAGATTAAGCTGTTATGAGAATCAATGCATTTACAGTAGAGTTTCTTTACCTACAGTTTTGGTAAAGATAGTCCAGTTTTGAAATTCATTCGGTATTCTCTTTCGCACTCTAATCCTTATTTTGATTATTTTATTTATTTAAAATGTATATTAACTGGATTACAGGAGGACATGTTTCACATTTTGTCTACAGAATTTACAATAAGGTTATATTAAATTGTAATTTAAAAAGTTTATGTTATAAAAGTATAATGACTAGATATGTTCGTCGGAACTGTAGGAACGGAATGTTATCTATACCACAGAAGTTGTAGCCCCTGATCATGTCCCGGTATTTGTTAAAAATAAACTGTACTGAGCCAATGAAGCTGTTAATTTTCACAATCAATATGAAATGTCTAATTTACACTTAGCATATTTACTTCTATATGTGTCTATTTTAATAATCACTGAAGTAAAAAAGACACTAGATTACATTCAACCTGAGAATGCAGGTAGTATTTTCTTCATAAACATTGGTATCCAGGCGTACATACAATTTCATATCGTAATGACACCTATAAGACTAACATCGACACATATTTAACACAAAGACACTGAATTGTTGAAGTGTAATATTTTCTTTACATTACTTGGCCTTAATATAGTGTGACAGCATCGTGATTCGGTGGGCTGTATTGCTATCACTTGAGAAACAATACGGATCAACAAAATGTAGCCCACTTTTCCCCTTGTTCAGTCAACCTCAGCACTTAATCTTTGAGGAAACTTGAAGGGACCAGTTTCTCTACAGTTTATCTGATCCGTTACTTTGATGTGTGGAACTGCCTACAACACTACTGTAGTTAGGTTTTGAACAGTGAGTATATATCTACAAGAACTCAACATTATTACCATCCAGTCACGCTTAAAAATACTTGTGTTTCAAAATGTCAAAGTGGAATGTGCATTTATACTCTTGTTACATCAAAGACAAACTGCAGAACTGCGTATTTACACACTAATAAATGTCACAGGGGAAGGAAGCAATAACGAGACATATTAATAAGTTTGTATGTCTCAGCTATTTTCAGAACACACACAGAGACACAGGGTTCAGTATATCTTCACCCGTAATAAATTATACTCACCAGAAATTTCCCCTCCAACTGAAATCGTTATGAACAGCTGTCGTAGACAACTAATTGCAACTGACCTGCTCAGTGGAGGGGTAAGCTACTACTATTGTCAACTTTTAGCAATTTACATGTCGTAACTATCGAAATAAAATAGACAGGTCACACAGTGATGAGTAAAAAACAACCGACGAATTTTATTTCGGGGTAAACATTTTCTGCGTCCCGACGATCAAACACGTTATTGTGTGGCTGCAAAGGCCCTCGCATCTACACCAGTTACAAATTTACTGTTTGACATATGTGAGAAAGTAAGGGGATAATAGGAGCGGTAGGGATTTCTACAGTTGTCGGCCATCGTTTATCACTCGCCACGAACAGAACGCATATGTACACATACACGTACATGCAATACATACACAAACATACAAATATGCACACATAAATGCATACCTACATGCAACAGCAAAAGTGTTCACAGAAGATCTGCATAACGTTATCAGCGTAATCTTAAGCTGCTTTCATTAATAAAGTCTTCTCGGGCGCTACGAGCCACACAGTCAACAGCCTTGAAAATGAGGACAGAGATGGTCCTCGGAACGTCGGCGATAGATCACCAACTAACACGGCTCATAGACCGTGAAGACTTTATTAGCCATGTTAAGAACTTTAGAGCTCGTGCGATTAAAGCCTAAGATACAGGTCAGAAGGTTATGAAATATATCCTGTGCAATATCGGACAACCATAACATATACGAAACAAAGGCGAGTATTATAAATATTTTTATCATTTCAAGAATATAGAAACAATTCTGTCGTATATCTTACCATAGAAGAGAGATCCATTTTGAGTACTTCTGCCTCTCTATAGGCAGAAGGGACGTTAGTGTGGGTGCGGTAGACATGTCACTGCACCAAACATTCGTTATCAGACCGCACGCCTTATTCTCTAGAGTGAAAACAAAGGCCTGCTTTTCATGTCACATAGATGGCCAAATAAAGCAATTGAGTTACTGCCTGCAAGGTGTTTAAAATGGAATGGAGATGCTGCAGGCACTAAACACTTTGTGGTTTAATCTGCACCGAATCCCAGACCCAAACCTCTCACGCATATGTGCAGCTGAAAGTAACTTCTAATGTCGCAGCTGGTCATGGATATAAATTATTCTCCAAGGAAATTCACATACTGTCATAGTTCATGGAACACGGTCTTCCTTCAGAACTTGTTCAAGAAATTTATGAAATTTTAACGTTCGTTACCGTGGTCATCGTCTAACCTGATTAAAATTAATTTAGTCCATAATCTTATATCCTATTTAAGAAATATTTTAATATAACCCTTCCAAATAATCCTATGCTTCCCTAGTGATCCCTTTTATTCAGGTTTTCCGACTACCATTTTGTGTGCACTTCTCAGCGTTCCCATGTCCAACTCTCCGTTAAATAATGCGGCCCATTTAGTCTTGGCGTTAGGTCCACATATTTGAATATGCCTTCTTAATTATAAACGTCATGACTGATTCACACTTGCACTTCATCAGTCGAACCTGAACTGTGAAGATGACATGTTGTTTGGAAGATCATTACCCTGATAACCAGCATAATTTTATATCTCTATAATCAAACGAATATTACAAAATCCAATATTTTAACTTGTGTTACTTACTCTTAACAAAACATTTCTGCACAACGTTGTCAGCATATTTCAATAAACTATTTTTAAATCTATAAGGAGATACTTAGCTGTAATAAAGTTTGCTGCATATCTAGGGACCGAGTATCACAGTTTACGTAATAAATCAGAAAATATTATAACAATCAACAATTTTGGTATTATTTAAAACTAGCTCTGGAATCACGGGTTGCAACGAAAGCCATGTTTGAATGGTTGATATTTCTGCTTCACATTCCGGAAGTCCCAGATTCAATCCCGCATCCAGATATCATTTTTTCGGTATTCTCAGTGACTTCCCTCGATCCTTGCAAACAAATCTTGAGTATGTAGTATTTTAAAGTATCATACACCTACTTCCTTGTATATCCTACCAACATGTCCACACGGTGTTACAATCAAACGGAACTGTCACCACTGTGACAACTTCAAATGTAAGTTAATCCACTGCTCGATAATAAAGAACTGTGATGCTAAAATAACATAATAAAATAGCAAAGAATACATTTTCCATTAGAATGAATTTAGTGTACTGATTTTAATATAGATTATATTAATTTTCGGATCATATTAATGTGCATAACAACACCGATAGATTTGAAAATCATTTTGTGAATTTGTAGAAGAATATCGTCTCCGCGATTGTGTTAGTATTAACTTTGATTAGTAAAATTAGTCCAATTCTGATATATGTGTTATTCTTAAAGTTTATTTCCGAATTATGATACCTACCACTGTAACTGTTACCATAATCCACGCAGAACTAGCATCTGTCAAATGAAGATAGAACGGACAATATATCAACAAGTGGCCTACGTTTTTGACTACTAGATGATGATAATGATTATAAGTGAATATATTTTGCAAGAATGAGTCTCGGCCACTAACATTAACTAATATGGTTCATTGGATGGAGGAAGTGTCAACAGATTATGAAAGGCAGCAAAAATATGTTAAATTCGGAAAGTCGTCTGGCCCTGATAACGACCGAAGACTTTCCTGTCATCGGTATTCCCTCCCTTTTGGTTGGGTTGTTGCCCGCCCTCCTTATCCCTTTGTATCACTTGTTTTCACACGATTCTGATCTTAACCATCTTTCCCCTTGTTCCAACAGGATCCTATATGTCAAACCGATTCTTCGCGCATGGCTTTCTGAACGTCCTGATGACACAGACAGCAAGCATCTCAGAAACGTTAATAATCTTTTGCCAAACTATTAGGCGCAACAGCCAAGAAGACAATCATCTTCAAGCAAAAATATGTGTTCTTGCCGCATGATGGTTTTGTATGAATTAAGAATCTCTCATTGTACAAAAAATAACTCGTACACGTTGAAGTGTCACAAATGACTTCGGTCTTGAAAGAATTTTTTTGACGTAAATACGTATATATTGGAGGGTCATTCGGCAAAAAAGGGGAACGAAAAAGGGAAACGAAAAAGTGTAACCTGGTTACCTAGGAAACGTCGTGTTTACCCGGCATTGTTGTTACCTAGGAAACGTCATCTGTTTACTCGGCATTGTTGTTACCTAGGAAACGTCAATTGTTTACTCGGCATTATTGTTACCTAGGAAACGTCATCTGTTTACTTAGCATTGTTGTTACCTATAAAACATTTCATTACATTACCTTACCTTACATTACATTACCTAACCTTACCTTACCTTACCTTACCTTATATTACATTTCATTACATTACATTACTTTACATTACATTCAGCTACCACAGACCCATCTTAAGCGTAACTAATTCAAGTTGAATAAGCAATGTCTTAATCAAACTTTACTCAATTGTAAAGCATGTATAAAGGAAATAATTAGAATAAAGCCAATATATAAACTTCCTTTCCGTATAGACGTATTTACGTCAAATTCTCCGGAACCGTGGTTCCACTGTCAATTTTTGTACGGCCCAGTAGCAAGCTAATCTGTACACTGTAATGAAACTTCGTGTACCGCAAAAGATGGCGAATTTCTTGACTGGCTACTAGATTATCAAGAAACGCTTGCTTTATGTAGTTGGTTCTTACAGAAACATATGTTACATACTCAACGAGAAATGCACCACTTACCCTCACTTTATCCCATGGTTATAAAGGCTACCTGCAGTCATGTCATTTAAAGTGAGAAAAATACATATTCCGCGAGCATGCGAGGTATGTGTATTCACCTCCTGATAACATTTGATGCTGTGACAAATGGAACATCCGACACGCTCAAAGCACCTTACCCTTTAAGCCACTGCTCCACAATATGGAAAACCGACTTGCATCTTTTCACGTACCCAAGGGTTTCATATAACCTACATACTGCCAGCATTTATGTTAGCTAACAGTAATATCAGGTATGCTAACATGTTAGGCCATTAGATTTTATGTAGTTTCAAGTTTTATGTGTATAAATTTCAGAAAATTGCTTTTATGTTTCAGTGGTTCCGTCTGGAGCACCCGAATGGCAGTGAATAAAACATGAAATTCCCATAAAATGTTTCCTTTTCAAAACATAGATAGAAATAAAGCCAAGGTAAATTTCTAACGCGGAATAGCCTACACGCATATTATGTTACGACATTTTGCTCAGTCAGGATAATACGTTTAAAAGCACTGGATCCTCACCCTAGAATCTGAATCACGTTTATTCTCTACGGTCTCAATTTTTATCGTATTTTATTCACCACGTCTTATTTCCTTTCTAAATTTCGCCAAATGCAGTGTTCAGTGGCTACACTGTATGAGAGACGATTCGTGCACAGACCAATTTGTGATTAACGTAAACCAGTTTCGATTATAAATAATAACTCCACAAGCAGACAGAGGCGGACAGTGCAATTATTTAATGTAACGAATATACAAACAAGCAGAGTTTTTATTCAGAAGCTTATAATTTCTGAGTTATCCAACAAAATTCCCTTCCAAAACCAGGAGGTTCATTACCGTTCTCATACGATCCCACTATCGGTCCCCATCGCGAGGCTTATAAATCCAATGTCCACCTATGTTTTTAACATTCAGCTTAATTTTATCCTTTCATTTATGCGTAGGTTTTCCGAGTGGCATCTTCCAGCTTTACAACAAAAATTTAGTGCATATTTCATATCCATAATACGACTTCTGTGAACCGGGGCAGCTCAGTTAGAATAGCGACTGGTTAAGAACTGGACGATCGGAATTCGATCCCCGACGGAGACATACGATTTTTCCTCTAGCCTCTGCGTCCAGATCGGTTCTGGGGCCCACTCAGCCTCCTATCCAATGGGTACCGAGGTCCTGTCCCGGGGGTAAAGCACGGCCAAAATGTGATTTGCTGACCACTCACCCCATTCTAGTGCTGAGGTTAAGAATGATTAGAAGCTACACCACATCTCCCACCAAGCGTATAGTAGGACAGCTTTACGTTTTTAATTTTATAATGAAATTTATATGCCCAGTCCATGACAACTTTCTTGGCTTTATTATCCTAATATCTTGTGAAGAGTGAAAATTACAGACCTCCCCATTAAGCAGTTTTCTCCAGCCACTTGCCACTTGATCCCTTTTACGTCCATATGTTCTCCTGGACATATTGTTCTCAAAACACACTAATCTGTAGTATTCTGTCAATATGGCGTGCAAAATTACATACTCGCACAAAAACCCTCAAAATGAAACGTTAGAAAATTTTAATGTTTAAAAATGAAAAGTAAAAGCATGTTAATTTATAAAATGTGACCACTCTTTTCATTAAATACACTGTTTCAACCAGGGCTGTGGAGTCGGTACTAAAACCTCCGACTCCTTCATGAAAGCTCAATATGGGTAAACCTACTTAAATGGTAAATGGTACCATAACAGATTTCATTACCACCACGTGAATCATCAGGCTACTTTTTAGACTTATAACCTATATTTAAATATACGTTTAATGGTTATTGCAGAAATCGGTTGATTTGTAGACAGTTTGTATTCGTATGGTGCCAGAGTCAAAGTTACAAAGCATTTTTCCCGCAACATGAGGCTCAACGCGTCATTGAATCTCCCTAAGCGCGAGGCCTCCGTCGGCTTACAGTGTAGCAAAAGTGTTAAAATGGTATTTCCTTAAGATTTTATATCGGAGTCGGTGCATTTTTACAGACTCCGACTCCACAGCCCTGGTTTCAACTGCATTGTATATATAACTACCATCCTATGAAATTGGAGAATGATTATGAATGCTGAGTAGGTTCACATTTAAAATGACGGTGTCATTACATATTTGAATGCAGTATCCCAGTAATCGTCTGAAGAGATCTGCGAGAACACATAGCTGAGTTAGGATATGGAAGGAAAAAAAACAAACAAAAAACATAAAACAAACGGTCCATGAAACGTAGAAGAGACTAATATGGCACTATACGCTTATACTATGAGGTGTGAGACAAAAATTATCGCGAATTGTGAGCCTATAAGGATTTGGAAAAACATGGTAGTTTTATGTTACAATTTTCAATCCGAGAATTAGAGGGCGGGAATGAGGGGTAATATTAAGAACGCCTGTACAGCTGGTATCCCGGACGAGATTTAAACCGTGAACTTTCCAAATTACCACTAAATTGACCTACTTAATAATTTTAAGCAACTTATTGGACTGCAAAAACATAGCCTACTTAAAATGACTCTTTTATATAACTAGGAATTTGCATATTATTTTCTTTGTGAAACGTGCTTCAAGCACAGCATTCTTTGATTTTATGATTCTGTGAACCAAATAAGATCGTGAATATGCGACAAGCATCCCCTTTCCTCTTCTGTAAAACATATGAACGCCTTGAATTGCTCTATTTGTCTTTCTAATAGGAGGCACCTCAATGTGGCCATGCGTGGAATATGTTTGAGAAGATATAAGCTCTGATGATTGATAAAGACCGTGAGATGAAATTGAAAGACACGATAACGTTGGATTCGAATCGTTCAGTAACATGATAGACTGTGTGGAGAAACAATTGGAGTACTTGGAAACAGTTGTGTTACACCGAAAGGGTTTATCGGTTGAGATTATTATTAACAAAACTTGTACTATAAACCAGTGGATAACATAACAAAATTAAAATGAAATAAGTTACTTCTATACCGGTTTCTTTCAAGGCACAAATTTAGAACTTATATGTAGGATACTTACTTAGACGACCCGTTCTTCAGTGCCATGAGCAACTGTGGGTCCCAACTTTCGTTAGCTTTGATCTATAGACAGTCGGTAGGACTCCTTGGACGAGTGATCAGCCCATCGCAAGGCCTCACCTGTACACAGGACAGCACAACACAGAAAAACGCGGACAAACATCCATGCCTTGAGTGGGATTTGAACCCACGGATCTAGTGACCAAACGGTACAAGGCCCACGCCTCAGACCACGAGGTCACTGTGACGGCTAGAACTTATATCGGCCCAGCCAACATTTCACAAGGAAATCCGTGTGTGGGAGACCATATTCCTGCACGACCCAAAATCTAGCAAAATCTCGCATCGAAAAAGTGTGTAAGGACGACGGGGCTGTAGGAACCGATCTCGACTGCGTCAGCGTCCGATTAATCTCAACACCGCCACCAATTCATGTAATTCGGCTCCACCGCTACCCTGTATCCTGTAATAAAATATCATGCTGTGAGTCGAGGCAATTCTTGATTAAATCTCGGCTTAGCTTCAAGCTTCCCCGGTTATTGTGCTTTGGAAGCACAATCCATTTACACCTGCGAAGACGAGCAATCTATTCCGCCCGGAAAGCAAATCAAAGTTGCCAGAAATCTGAGATTATGGACAACATCAATTAACTATTTCTGTCCAGTTGATTGTTGTTAGTGAGTAGTTTAGGTGTACTACCTAAACACTGTCTTGGATATTGTTCAACATCACGAAACACCGAAGTCCCCGTCCCGATTCGTAGGTCTACAATGTGACACTTTGCTTTCTTTGGCATTTTGTCCATCAAGAAATTTGCATGTGAGTGCCAAATAACAAAACCGTTTAACATGTTAGAAGCACCAAAATCAGTTTCACGGATCTTCAACGGAAACAGCGTGAACCACAAACTAGTTTTCCAACTACCATCTATAGGCAGCTGATAGTACTGTAATTTGTGTGAAAATAATTAGTCAGGACAGCAATATTCCATCTTAAAGATTGGGATTCTGTTGTGAACAGACGATATTTTTTAGTTTCTGCCTCGTTCAGTCCACCTGAATGTTTTCAAGGGACTTTCTCCCCAAATTTAAAAGAACCGAAACGCGAAGATGCAAGTAATCTCCATCTAGTGCGTCGGGTGAGATGGCTTAGAGTTATACCTTCACTCCCCAATAGGCATTCTTAGCAATGTTTTTGAATAAGTACAAGGGAAAACTTAATCTTTCTTCAACTATGAACTATATTTTACGGACATATTAAATTACAAGAAACATTACTGTTTCTTTATTACCCTGTAATTCTATCCTTCTTTCTACATCTTGGTGTTACATCTTTCTTATTTAGGCAAATGAAAGTATTCGCTATTAAAGTTTTAGGTGATACAAAGCATCAATTAGCGGTCTGGTTACAAATCTCTTTATGCTTACAGGAAGATTTATTCTTGTTCTTGGCATGTCATTACAATTCAAGCTACCAAACACTATCATTTTAATGCTACTTTAATTAATCGTCAATCTATGATCAAATTTTCGAAATAATATCAACGCTTTTCGTTGTATCTGTATGTGAAAAGGCCAGGAAACGAGTGAGACTTGAACACGTGACTATAAAAGTGATACGAAGTGTAAATACGAAACTTCCAGAAACCGCACCTGTAAAAATAATTTATGGTTTATGTGTCTGTTCGACTCGAAGGAGCCGACGACTAATAAGCCTGAGGTTACACTAGCAACAAATAATAAATGTGTATTGGTCTACACTGTTCACACGAGTTATGTACTATGTCGATTCCTCGGTATCTAAAATTAACTCTTCACTGAATATTACCAATTGATATTACTAGGGATTGTAAGTGGAAGGAAGTTACATAGTGTGTTGTTATATTTATGATAGCAACATCCCTTCTACGTAATCGTGATCTACGTTGCCGTGTCTGTGCGTGTTCAGAGCTCGATTCGGAATGTAGGTATTTTTGGCTTTACAAAACCTCCCCACAATCCCCTTCGCCCACCGACACTCATCACCATTAGAGTGCCCATTATGACACGTAGAACTGAACAACGTGCAGTGTCAGTGAGGGTTGGCATGTGTGAGCAAGATATAGTACATACTTTATTACACCCAAATCCGACCACTAATGTACTCAGTATGCAACTGAGGACGCGAGGGCCCCCTCCCCACCGCTTTTCATACAATGTGTGCACCTCAACATAAAGTTGATTGGTTTCCAACATGAACCACTTCACCACCCCTATCACCCATTGTCCCTAGTCAAGCTGCAGATTGTTCTGATTAATAAGTCTGTAGGTTTTGCTGCTATATCTGGTTAATTGCTTACACAGTTAAAATGAAAATAAAAATAAAAATCAATGCTTGGCTTTAGTTATGGCACTCACGTACGAATTTTAAAGTACTGGAGTTTGATCACAGAGCGCGGTAATAAAATATTGTAGCGGACTTACGGGTTGAGTTTGTGTGACCCCGCTGTGATATTAGCACGCTGTGTGCGCCTTCTAGAAGATCCATAACTAATCTATAAACCGTAAGAAACAGTGCGATCTGTCGACACGTCATCAGAAAACCTTTGAATGGCGTGTATCTTTATGGAAATTAGTCCACGGCGCAAAGGCAGTCTTCAGTCGTTTTCAAGGAGAAGCGACCTTCGTGGATCGTGAAATGGTCTATACATGTGCGAAATTAGTAGTTACATTACCGGCCGCCGTCAGAAAACCAGAAAAACAATACAGAGTAGAAGAGATCTGTTATGTCTAGTTAGCCAGGACTGTAATGTAATAGGCGACAGACATTAATCCAGGAATTAACTAATTGCAGTAGAGTAAAGTAGTTTCATCTTATGTTACTAGAACCGACTGTCCAATTACTGATTCCGCTATTATATCTACCACAGCCGCTTCTATAAGGGTTCAGAGCTCGGGCGAAGATGTTAATGCGGGCAAGAAAGTAGAATAAAAACCGGCAAGTTGTACGTTTAATATCAATAGCGCAACGCTATATATTTATTTAAGGGCGTATTCTTGTAACTGTTCTGAAACTACCATGAAAGTAGGTACTTTAAAATGCTTTGTATTACGATTTTAATACTTGAACGCTTAAGGTGTCGCTGTGCATTAAATTTTTCATAAACTGTTATGTATATACGTGTGGCCTTCCGAAGCGCGGGACTTGGGGCAGACTTCCAGCTCATTTCTCCCCTAGGAGCGCCCTGACGTCCACATGTACTTTATTTTGAACTGTTTTATTTTATGATATATTAAACCGTCGGACTTTTTCTACCCCGGCAAGAACGATAAGGTATTATGTCTGATTCAATCATGGACGTAATTCTCCTTTGATGAGATTGTGATCAAGCTTTTTCAAGAATTCCACAACTCAGTGCAATGCACCTAGTTTAATAGAACGACAAAGTAATAGAAACATAATAACGAATATAGGAATATGACAACGTGTCTGAAGGGCATGGCAACCCTTAATAAATAGGAACAAGAACAATGTTATGAAATAGCATTCGTAAATCTTCATAACGACAAACTTGATAATTAAAACTCAGAACACCAAACGGAGACTTATTTTATTTATTCATAGTTTATTTAACGACGCTCTTTTCACTATCTCAGACTATAGCGTTGAGTAAAAGAATGATAATGAACAATAAAATGGAAAGGATGTGGAAGGAAGCGGTCGTGGCCTAATTGAAGGTACTATCCAGAAATTTGGGGGCACAGTGGCCGCGCGGTCCTTGTTCCGCTTGGAAGCTGGGACCGTGAGTTCGAATCCCACTCAAGCCATGGGTGTCTCTCCGCGTTTTTCTGTGTTGTGCTGTCCTGTGTACAGGTAGAGGCCTTGCGACGATCCCTCGTCCAAGGAGTCCTACAGAATGTCTATAGATCGAGCCAACGAAAAGTTGGGACTCGCAGTTCTCAGGCACTTGAAGAACGGGTCGTCCCAGTATCCCAGTATCCAGAAATTTTGCCTGGAGGGACTTAAAGTGATTACGAAAACCCGAGTCAGGATAACAGTTTTCCCGACCGACATCTTAACCCAGAACCTTCCGAATACGAGGCAGGAGTTTTAACTATTCAACCATGACGTTCGGTTAAATGGAGACAAATACTGTGTTTATGTAGAATGACTACTTAAATATAAGTAAAGTTGAAAGAAAATTCGCTTCCACTAGTAGTAGTCTATAATATCTAGTAGATTACTACGAAATGGTTTCTAGTCGAAATAATATCTAATATTTTTGAGAAGAAATTACAGCAACACTAGCTGAAATTACTCAACAAACATATGAGCAGGCAAGTTACAGAACAAAATAGGGGTTTTCCAATTTCTGTTATTATCATTATTATTGAATTTATGTGCCTGTGTATGAGACAGAGTTTCGCAGGACCTCACCAGCAAGTCAGCAATGAACAAGAAACCAAAAACCAAAAGAACGTTCTCAAAATAACTGGAATTAACAGACTCCTGTATTACACTCTAGAGGACCTCGTTCGAATCTTAATCACGATGGCGGTTATTTAGATGTTTATTGCTGACGTTTGAGTATCTTCGGTCCAATATTAAAACATTACGTTAGGACACGTCAGAAATGGATTCTCCTAGTGGCTCTCAAAAATCATTCCATAATTACCATAAAGCAGCACATTCGAAGTCCGGTAATATCAAGCATTTATTATGTTGTAAAATAGCAAACAGCACAATAAACTTTCTTTAAATGTTACACGCTTTCATATCTCATAGTTTGTAACATACGTACGCATTCAATGCAAACAAGCTTTTATTGCGTATTGTTTGTCAAAAGAAGCTTTGATTAGGCATTGAAAATAATAATATTAGCCTTCCAAACCACTGAGGCTGAACGTAAGTGAAAGAGAGAGAAGTGAAAGTGGAAGTAGGGTTGTGAAAGACAAAAAATTGAACAGGGAAGACAAATTTCCTGCTTTGAAGGTTCCCAGGCCTTCTGAGGAAGGTGGCGTAAAGAGAAGGAACGACGTTGTGAAATTAAGAAGGTGAAGCGATGAGAAGTTGATCAGGTTCGAATGTCACCTAAGTAATTCTTAAAAGTCCAGTCCCTACCTGAAAGCCACTTCCTCGTGACAAAGATTAATTGCTTAATGCGATTTGAATAACTAATTACTGTTACTCTGAGAATCATACAAATCTCATAAATGAATATCGTAGACAAAATAGGGAATTATTGCCAGTTAAGTCAAGTGGTATACATAGCTTTCAACAGCCTTGAAATTTGACAATTTAATTTAAAATTTAATATTCATAAGTTATTTAATTTCTTTTGCTTGTTTGGTTTCTCTGTCCTGCATTCTTTCACACATTGCAGTTCGCAACTTCGTCTTATGGACAAAGTCATTGCCCTTTTTGACAACAAAAATGTAAACGTTTAACATTTGTTGGTGTACTGAATAAATACATGTCATTTTAACTTATATTAAAGGCCTATATTAAAATATTTTTATTACCTGAATTATATTAATAGAAACAGACAGAAATATACTTAAATAAAGATAATTTTGAGTAAACTCATATAACTGATACAGGAAACTATTTTACGTTGCACCCAGGCAGGAAGTAACGAACGATTCGTCTTGTTATCGTGGGCGTGCCGTTTCATTCACTGAACCCGTTTTGTTGCAAATCTGTTTATCAAGAGTAGCAACATAAAAATTTGGCACTCTATTGAAATGATTCACTGTTTTGAAGTTACAAAGTCTGTGCTTCTGAAGTTTCAGAAATATATTGCTGGACATTCTGGTTCTAAAATTGTACGCCTGCATATACACATTTATTGCGAAGCGCAATTGTAATTGACGTGTGTGAGAGTGTTTATAGAATGTAAACTCGTACTCTCGTTTCAGCACCGCGTTGAAATAGCATATACACGTTGTTAGAAAAAGATTCATACACGTTATAATACGGAATATTAACCTTATGTGTGTACATATTTTTGGGACTCTATACAATCGATGTTTGTGATGAATTAGCTGCCTCCTCCCCCAGGCTCCAAATATATGTTCCTTTCTGCTGGTTTCAAAAGTTTCTGCACACGAGAAATATTGTCAATGTTTATATTGTATAACCCATATTTTTTTCTAAATACTATGCAATTCCTAACTCGATTCTGTGCAAGGTATCAGCTTACTCCAGGACTAACATTTCTTGCGTGTTGTATTTTTTCCTGAGAATCGAATTATATCTTGCAACCCAAATATTGTTTGTTGAATTCAGGAGCTATTTGTAAAGAGGAATTATTCAAAGATAGTCAACTATAATTCTTACATAAAATTATTAAAATATCAGAAAGAGAAGCCTCTTAGATGGTGTAAATGGCTGATAATATGCTTGCTAAGGCAAAAAATAAACTAACATAGGTCTACTTGCAGTTCTGAAATTTAAAACAAATGTTTTAATGTGAACTGCTATAATAAAGTTATTATCTATAAGCATTATAAAAACATTATAAAAAAATCATTTTAGAGAAAAATATTGAATTAAGTGTAAAATAATTTCCTTCAGTTACAAAACAAGTACTTAACTTACTTACTTACTTGGGAAGTGACATTAATTATCCCGCTGACGACAAACTAAACAATATGGTACATACATCTATGACGAGAAAAATTACCACACACTACAAGTGAGTAAAGAAAAGTAAAATTGTAGTTACGAAGTGCATAAACGCAACAAAGTTCCAACAGCAATACTAAATATTTAAGAAGTCTCAAGGGGCACACCAGATTTTACATCATAAATACAACATTATATAAAATATGGATTTTTCTGGCTGTATACTACGGTTCACCGGTACTCTTGTGAACGAGAAAATGAACTTTCGGCTATTTACTTTTAGCTGAGTGACTATTAGCTTTTCAAGAACTCCATGGATTTAAGTCACATTGTTTGAAGTTCTCTCCAATTAAATTCCATCCAGTCCGAAGTTTAAAATAATGGAAAATTCAAAACTAAAACGTCAAGATCTGTAAATCTGAAAGACGATGGTTCTTGTTTAGACATTTATTTTTAAATAATTTTATTAATATTAGGAATACCATTTTAAACTACAAGCAGCGACTGTGGAATAAGGTGTTACCAATCATTTTACCTTTACGATAGAATTAATAATTTAATGCTTAAACATTTTTTAAGGCTTTTTAAAGATGTTTCCACGGAGGTGTGAGTTCACGTTTTATTCTTCCGGGTGTCTGAGCCACTTAGTTTTGTGTGAACGTATCAGCGGTTTGTAGATATCTGCTGCCTCCATCTTCATCGGTGAAACAAACCTGGGATGCTGATAGGTGTACGGGGGTTGGAAGTATATCATATATGAGATCAAGTAGTGCGGTATTATTGGCCCATAGCAGTAACGCGCTCTCCTCTTTAATTTCACGACAACCAAAACAGATTATATACAAGAACGAAGGCTTGTGCGAAATGTTGAGATGCACTCACACTTTTTATGTTTCCAGAGCAGCGTTTACAGATTCGCTGCGCTCTGACGCTTGTCCGTGTACATCTGCACGGGGCATTAATTTGAGATGTCTGCGCGTCTCTCTCCATAGGCAAGATTTACGATTGAGAACTTCCTGCACAGGCCACTAAAATGTTTACTAAGGTGTGCACGTTAAGCCACGAAAGTAAAATTATAGTGTGTCCTGTACATTGTCAACTTCCGTCACAACATGGCAGTCGTTTTAGAATTTGGCCAGAAAAAATTTCTAAATTTTCCTCAATGTTGTAAAATTACGACTGGGTTACTTTGTAAATGCGGTCCTGCGTGACATGTAAACTTATTTACATGACAAAACTCTATCCTTTAATATACATTTAGGAATAAACGATAAAATTTATATTTTGGAACATGGTTGGGTAAAATAGATGGCGACATTTTTACATGACGTGAAGATATCGGTGAGATATCATTTTAGGTTTTACCAAATAAAACAGTATTTTATTACCGAAGGATATGCAAGTACTGAAATACATTCTATTTTCTTCATATATAATTAACAAATTATGATACTAATAAACGTGACAGATGCAACGGTCTAATATAAGAATTGCAGGAGAGGTTAACTTTGTCTGCAGACATTTTCGAGATGATGATCTCTTCCAACAGGCGTCCAATGATTACTGTAGCGCCTGTTTCAACCCAGCCCTAATTCTGTCTACTGTTCCTTTTGTAAACGCAGGGCATTTTGAAAAGCTTTATTTTCAAAAAGTGGCCCAGCTAACCTGACTTTCCAAAAATGTTTGCAGATGCTTGTTGTTTTATTTACTGTGATCCCGGCAATTTAAAACAAATTTCCGACATTTCCTAACGTAACGTCATTTCACATACAACTCACACAGAAGAAAAACGGTATTCAACAGTATTAAAACTATATTGACACACTAATAAACTGTACCTAACGATGTTGGACAAAATTGCCCTGTTGTGTGAATAATGTTATTGACAATTGATTTTAGCGCTTGGCGGTGATTCATTTAGTAGCTGCCGGAAGGTGGTTTACAGCTCCGTACCACTTCGTCACTGAACGCACTGTACGTATTCTGTTGACAAGAGAAGAGTATTTTATGTAATTCAAATGTGGATATGTGTAGATTATGTTATCATAGAATGGATCTTTTAAATGCCTAGGCAAGTATTACATCAACAAATAGACCTAGAATTCTTCCCCTGATTTGAAGATCATTGCTATTTTGTCATAAGATTCTTTCAATCCTTTAATAATGTAATGTGTAGAAACCATTACAGACGCTCTCCAGACATTTCTCTAATTAGTGAGGCAGTTCTTGTTAAGATAATCTGGAATAATAACAAGAATACTGTAAAAAATATCTGAGGATACTGTCGTTGGTTATAAATAATCTACAATCTCTACATCTTCATCTAAATCATTTTATCTTGGGTTGAAATTTATTCGTGTTTTAGAATAAGGAGAGCCCTTATCTGAATTTACGTTTATTATTAATCTTATTAATTTGCTTTTAACTTTGTGGGGCGTTCTCATATATTACCTCCATACAGTGACGGATGGATCTCTAAAATTGTTATTATTTATAAAACGCAGATTAATTTATAGAGAATTTAAAGACTTTCTTCAAGCTAGAAACATAGAAGATGTGCATATAAACGAATTCAGCAAAACGTTATCAGTCAGGTCTGTCATATATTTCGGAAACTATGTATCTAAGTCAAAACTCTGCAGATATTTTACAATCCATGTGACTCAGAAAGACACAGAATGTGTCTCCCTGTCGGGGATTGTAATTCACAAATATTTCCTAAATTACGGGAGAGGGTACAGAGTTAGCAACGCCTCGGAACTAAACAAAACATTCGTCCCGTCCTACCATCTTACTTACGAACTACTAATATGACTAAAACAATGCACGCATCACTAGCTGATCGTATGTTTACAATTTGTTGACATAACAATAAATGTTCTAGTGTGTCTAAATAAGGCATAGAAACTGAAATTATTTTGTACACATCATCGCAGTTAGTTAGTTCGTGCCACTAAAGTACATTTTTCAGGTAACGAAGTGGGGACAGTGGTGTACCATGCCACTAAGCTCTCGGCGCAATGTGCCTCATGATGCATGGTGTGAATATATAATATTAACTTACTGTGTGCCCAGCTTATCAGGCACATAACTTACAGAACATGGGGGCCACCAGCAGTAATTGTTTTCATTGCTTGAAGCTCAGGGAAACTACACGATCAATGGACAGACTTTCTCAGACTTTATGCGTGTGGTATAAATACAGGAGGATCTTGTTACTGCAATGTTTATGACCTTTGATACACACACCAATAATAAGATTCTCTTCTACATATAAACATTGGCGTAGTTTAGAAATACAAAATACTGAAGAAAATTTTTCTTGCCGTAAATAGGTGGTATAATTTAGGTCTACATATGTAGTTCCGAATACCATTGAAGTACATGTTCGTATAATCATACGGATTTTAATATTCCCGTAGGTATGTGTATATGTTTACGTGTGTGTGCACGACGGTTTAGGCTACTAATAATCCGTATTATTTTAATGAAGGGAAATTTGCGTTACATACATGTAAATACATTTTTACTTTCCTTTCAATAATGTAGAACTTAAGGAAGTTACTGGTCTAGTTTCTTGACCATCTAGCCAGAATACAAACAATGTTAAGTATTTATGTTTAGGATACACAGGATTAACAAAGTTTCTTAATTTTATTGTTCGTATGTAGGTTACAATTCATCGAATTAGTTTCTGAATTCCCTCAAGAAACTTTAATCACTCCAAGACTGCGGATCGCGTCATTCTGGATTCCACAAAACACACTTGCAGTTGACAACTGCGAGCTGTGCCTCATAGTCACTCGGGCGTAAATCTTCCTAATTACATACTGTTTCAGTTGCGACGAATATGAATTTGGGTCCCTTGATATTTGACTTATGCAGTACGACGGTGTTGTCACAAACGTAATTCGTTAATGGACGGTAAGATCCTATCTCTGTAACATTTACATATTTATTTAATATCAAAACAGTTGCATTCAAGTTAGTCACAAGTAAAGGAATTAGCTAAATTAACCGTTTCAAAAGTTTTCTTAAACTTTTCCCTTGACATATAATCAGTCATGTAGAATGTAACTTTAAATCGTTCTTTAGACTCATTTTAGTTTGTTCGTGTAAAAGCAGAGTTGTTTTCACAATAGATAATGTTTAAAATACTGTCAGAAATCAGGAGCCTGTAACATACAGGATAAGGATATTAAATGTTTACATGTTGAAAGGAAAACCGTGTTCGAAATAAACTACTTCGAAGAGCCAGTCTTAGATGTGAAGATAATATTAAAATATATCTAAAAATATGGTTTTCCATTGTTGGTGTGACTCATTTGGCTCAGAACTGGGGAAGTAGCTGGTTCTTGTAAACACGGAAATAAACCAACATAATCCATAAGTATTGGTCAAGTTTTTGATTATTTAAGTGAACAGATGATTTTCTAGAAGGATCCACAAAGTAATCATAAATCGTTTTCATATAAGAATCCCTTTAAGATCTTGAAAAAGGATTATGAGGTATCTCGTATGTGAACTTACAGAGTGATTCAGCTGAAGTGATCAAACGTAAAGAAAGTGTATGTAACGGTGGGACTGTTCTGTACATAGTTCAATTATGGATTTAGGCCTATGCCTTTTAAAATTCTATCAGCGTTCTGTGAATTAAAGTTGTGCCTGGAGGAAGCATAAATCGTTCTCGTCCTCTAAATAGCTGATTCATAGAAATAACCTGTCTGTAAAGGAAAGTTGTTTGAAGAATGATTTTATTTCGTTTATTTTAATATTCATAAGCTTATGATATAACGTAAACCTATCAGAAAATTACTTATGTCTTTTTAAACTCTGAAGCCCTAACTTAATTTAAATAACATTTAAAAATTCATGTATTACCTCAAACGAACCATGATGCGTATCCATTAAGAAAATCAACTGGTTAATATTATAACGTAAACAGTCACTGTTTATTCTGTATATCATTAAAATACATAAATATACGGTGTAGGCAAAACGTAGTTACGGGCTGTTAAAGCCGGTGCTGAATATAGATATACCACTGTGTTAGAAAATGTTCATATAACACCAATTATTCTAATGTTTATTGAGTGATAATATTATCTGCATTCGTTAATTTAATGATGTTTTTCAACTGCATATGTTACATACTGTCTAACGGACGGATGATCCTGAACGAAAATTGAGAAGAATTCGGAAAGATAATTTTTGGTCCACTCATGGACTACATGAATGGAACTGCCTTCAGAGATATCGGAAACCTATAAAAATCTCAGAGCGAATAGCCTGCCTCAGGACCAATAATTGAACCTGGAACCTCTCAAATAATAACCACGATCGCTAACCACTCAGTCGTAACGATGGATTGGTATTGTGTCTGTCTGCAAGTAGTAAAATGAGCACGTTACTTCTCACACTGGTTCAATATAATGAAAAATCTACAGTTGTAAATCACATCAATGGCTCAGCTATTCCACCTCGTTTTATTTTTGTAGAGTAAGTTTATTGCCTTTTTACTTATATTGTATATAAATAAGGCAAAACAAAACACGTTTCTTATCCTCTCTTCGATCGTTGTTAAATACAGAATCTCTTTATTGTTTTATTATTCATTTCATTTTTTTTCGGCATGTTGACCTAATTTGTGAAATTATAAAACCTGAAACTTTATAAACGACTATTTATAAATGAAAATCCCAACAAATTTGTCTTACATATTAACTATAAGGAATAGGTTACAATAAAATATTCTTTCGTGCACTGACATATAATTTTTAAATTGTTACTAAAATAATTGCTCTTACTATGCTGCAAAATACCTTATTTAATAAAAAATTTCTCAAGCATACTGATACAAAGTAGTAATATTTAGGAAACTTGTGAATGATCTGCAACAGTGATTATGGGATATGAGATAGTATTATAACCGATTCCATGTTAAAGCTGTTAAGTGTGGCCTACTATGTACTACAATGCTGGACAGTTAATATAACTCCGATACATAATTATATTTCAGGATGAATTATACTAAATCGTATTAAGTTTTTTAATTATTCGATAAGTAATTAAATTAGATTTGCTTAAATTATACTTAATTTTATAATTTATATGATGCCATATGGAAACGGTACACTAAAGCAAAAGACTGTTCATTCATCCATGATTCACTGTGCAAACGTACATCACGTATTTAAAGGAGCAGAACAGATATTTACATGTTAAAACACTGCAGCTGTCGAATTTAAGCAAAAATATGGAATTATTTTATTCATATGTTTGTTTGTTACACTTTTCAACGTAAATGTGTATTGCCGAAGATAGACATGAGTATACTAAAGCAGGTAGCTGCCTACAGAATTTTTGTAATAAATTGTGAAGGGAAGAGACAACTTGAAAACAAGCAATAATAGTGTGATAATATTATAATTACTATAAATAATAGGGCTTTAAGGTTTGGATTGGATTTATCTGGGTTGGGGTAAGGACCAATGGCGTAGTCTTGTGAACACGATAACAGACATTCGGATTCGACATAACATGGGGAATTTTTTGATCACATGAACGACTCTTATCTTAGCAAGAACTCTGTTTAATTTCGGTTAATTACGCTAGTAAATATGACAGATTATGTATGTTTATTTTCACATAGTAATTAGAATTTGTAATCAAAATGGAGTGTCGTGTACTTCATACCATGAGAAAGCAGTGCACTCATGCGGAACTACCGACTGTTTCCTGTACTTAATAGCTCATTTTGTATGCAAAACTGAAGCTACTTCTCTCACCCGTTTTCTCCACTTTCATTACGTAGGTGGGCTATTTGTCTCTTTCCCCTATTCTCGTGCATGCAAAGACTATCCAGTCATTTTCTTAACTCACTTTAAGTTCAAATTTCATAATGAAGTAAAATTTTTCTCCAAACGCAGGCAAACGAGGCTTTCCGTTATTCACTTCCTTCCATACTAAACATCTCACACGTTGAAAAAGTAAACTAAGACTTGTCAGAGGTATTTATGAATATATTACGTGGAGATAGGATCACAACAATGACAGATACAGTTTCTGATACGAAAATTAAAAATACATGTAATTTCTTACTGTTGATACAAACACGTTATAATCACTTATCCTCTCCTCCTGAACCACCTAGTCACTCTCCATTGGATATCTCCACATTGCTAGCCCTACATGTCATCTCTCATTAAATAAATAATGCCCGATTTTTATAAGGACTCTGCAATTCTCGACACACATTCAATCAATCACTCTGAATATAACAAACTTAATATCAGACAAAATGTTCGAAAACCTTCAATAATAAAAAAGGCATATCCCGAATATCGAAATTATATATACTAAATCAAAATTCAACCAATTCAATACTAGATAATAATGCTCACATGATTATTACTACCCTCACTTCCATTTCAGAACACGAACGATGAGTATCGTCGAATACCCGAACACTATACAGGATTTAAGGTTATCGTGGTGGTGAGTAAGTAGATGGCTGTCTTCTGGGTTGTTGATCCGTGTGGTCTAGTAGACGTTTACCGACGTTTCAGAAGTCCTTGGTGCCTCCACGTAGAAGCGATGTACATTGTTCAACAAGAACATCAGATATTGGTGAAGTTCTGACATTTAATACGTTATTTAACACACCGGTTTAAGAGAAAGGCTCCTATGTACTACATTTAAAACAAGACATATGACTACTTGTGGTATATTTGTAAGAAACGTGGTCTAAAATAAAGTGTGTATGACAAATTTCGTTAACATCTATAATCAGCAAACGTAATCGATGTCAAGTCATGCACAGAGAAGATAATTATAATTCAAAATGTGACAATTATAAGTATAATAATATAACATTTCGCAAATAATTGAACACAAGCTACCTGAATTATGGTATAGTGAGTAAGGAAAATGTTATTTTCGCCTGCCTTTGAGCGCTTAGTTCTTTAGGAAATTTATAGATAATACTAACTCAGTATTTACATACAAAATATTTATGTAACACAGTTAACAAAACTAGACGCGGAATCTCAAAGCACATAAATGACAGCCCCGAAAATAAAAAGTTGAAAGGATACATGAAACTTTTCAGTTGATGGTGCATTTCGTTTCTCTTACGAGACAAGTTAAAAATAAATTAAGAAATATCAAAAGTGTTTACTTTTACCAACTTGCTGTAAGTAAGAATTAATAAACTGTAGAATTTACAATATTCGATACAGTATTCTTAAAATTGTGTTGAAATAGATCTGATCATCAAGAAACAAAAATATATAAATTATAAAGAATCTTTATACCCGTGGACGTACTAGGAATACAATCCGATTTTAAAAATATCAGGCAAAATAATTTTAAAATATTTCCAAAGTCATTCTAGATATTACGTTTATTCTTGTTGCTAATACGAGGGTTACTTCAAAAGTGATGGCAACAAATACCATCAGATTCATCATCTCCAAATCTCGCCGTCTTCCTCGTCGTTGACAGCGAGTACTTGATACACTCGGAGACTACATTGAAGGTTGCTAGTCTTAATGTAAGAATTCTGATTTAACTCACATTGATTTTTTTAATTTCTTTAATCACAATTGAATTTTTCTAGGATTAAAGGATGAAAACAAACTGTTGTTCAGTAATGTGCATTTTTCCTTGCCTACTATACCTACACCCATTCACAACTACCTAATCTGACTGTGCCAATCGGAGGAGTATATCGTGCCCTTTCATATATATATTTTGAAAGTTTTTCAATATAACGTGTTTGCCCCCAAAAAATTAGTTGTCTTGACTTTTGCAGTAACTCTCTTATTATCAATATTAACCCTACTGATTTTCTGTTTCATGCGTGGAAAGAGAACCTACGAGTTATGGTTTTTGGATATTATTTGTTTTGTTTAGTATCGTAAAACTCTGCTTTAACTTCATGGCTTACATATTTGTGGAGACAGCACTACATTCCTAATAGATTTACTTCCACGTGCATTTGCGTGCGATTACTTGCGTTTCGGACATGCTTTACACGCTGTAGGCCTAATTCTGATTTAACTTTTGAAATTACTTCCAGCTCAAAATGTTGCAGTTTGAATCCTACGTAGTAATCTGGAGACTTAACTAACTCTTAAACATCACAAATATTTTATGGTGTAGCTGTAAATAATGCATATAATATGTAATATTATTTCTTGGAGAAAGGGCATTTAGAATGGGAATTTTGAGTTTCGGTGTAGGCGGAATAAGTAATGGTGTGACTCTTGATGCCACTTTATCGCTGCTGGACGTAATGAACTCTTACATCTCGCACGATGGACGTTGTGGGTCCATAATCTCTACTTTTTAGGACATAGATATCCAAATGCATCCTGTTTCAGTAAGCGTTTAGTCTCTCTCGCCTGCATGATCCAGTTTCTGATAATAAATAGATGAAACTGGCTTAGATAATCGCAGACAACGGCTTAGTGGGGAGAGAATGAAATAGTCTGGTTCCGTGTCTGAACCACATAAACTTTGTTGCGTTACGCCACACGGATTAAAATTAGCATTCCATTTATTATCCGTGCTTTATAATCTCCCTGTCTGTAGGTTGGATTCTTATCTTGCTACTGATAAATCGTCGTTCAATGAAATAATTAAGATGCATGATTTTTTCTGATATAGAACTACTTCTATTTATGCATGGCCTAGCCTTGGTTTCGTGCGTAGAATTTAATTTGTTTTCTAAGTAGCTAATATTAAGGCACTGAGGACTCTTGGGTGTTATAGGAAATTCATCATGTTTAGTATACTGTTGAATCTCCGTATTAAATTCAAAAGTTTTAACAACTGTACAGTAACAAACCGTTATACAATACGTCTACTTGCTCATTTAGCTCGTAATTTACCCACACTTTCCAGTATGTTCTCCTGTAATATACGTTTACATATTCGTACTGCTGCTAATGAATTAATGAATGAATTTAGTCTGTTGTATTCACGTTATAGATGGTGAGGGATGACTCATAACAGTCTGATTGTATTACTCATTAGTTCATAAGCGTAATTATTACAGGAAACTGCCTCATATTGTGTGAAGCAGCGTTATATTTAGAACCATATGAAAAATAAGACAGCCTGTATTAATATGTGAGGTTATCACGGCAGTGTATATGCGGAATGCATTATTCTAAGTTGTAATGCCATGAAGCCCTACAAATGGTAACCTACGTTTCGAAAGAAGGTATCACTTCCATATATCATGTATTATCACCTAATTAATCTTGAAAATGGTGTTGATATATCCCTCCGAAATGCTGGTAATTTTGGTGTCAGAATAAAGAATTGAATTGAATTGAATACCAAATAAAACATAACCCACAAAACTCAGAGGACACACTGTCATTTCACTACCATGATTACTCTACCCAAGGAAATAATCTTTTTTTGTGTGAGGATAAGAAATACTCGCAGTTAAGTCTTGATAAAGGCAGGTATATTACACATACTTATTCGAAATTAGAGGTAACCCCATTTAAACATAATTTGCTACAGCCACGAATACAACGTCTACTTTATACCTGAAGGAAGACAAAGTGTAATTGGGATATTAAGCACTTACTTGTCTTTAAGCTTGGCGTATCTTGCTAGTCTTGGAGAATAAAACTAAAGCTAAAATATTTAGCTAGTAATTAAATCTATTAACACATATTATTAATAGCATTTAACCCATTCAAACCATCACTGCAGAGGATCAAATACAAACATAATTAAGAAATTTATATCATCGCAATTGATATTAAAATGTAATCCTCTGTTTTAAGACACATTTTGTGAATAACCAGAGCTGAGCCAAATTTCTGAAAACAAAGTTTATTAATATTTATTTTTCAGTAAAGTTACAAAAAACCCAGATCAAAACTGACAGTTAAAACAATTTTATTTGTTTTACTATGTAGATCAATCAAGCTGTTTACAAGTCACGTGTATTATAAATATTAAGTAGTGAATTAGTATACAATTAGCAAAATCAATTAAGAGAGTGGGTGTTATGTGTGTCTAGAAGTACGTACAAATCTATAAATCTATATCTCAGTTTTTATACAAGGATCATGATACATAGCGAAATTTGTTCGATGTATTTCACTGTATTTTGACATAAATTCTACCGGAAAACTCTGTATGCAGTCCATAATGTAATGAAATACACGAAACAGGTAACAACAACCTACAACACAAATCAAAGTCCAAGCTTCAAAGGATTTTAATTATTTTTAACTGTTGCTCAAACAAAATTCACTAATGTGGATAATATTAAAGTGCCTTTTACGTAGACATATGTGTGCTGTCAGTTTGCTTTTCGGGCATAACAATGAGTTGAAAATTGAGAAACAAACTACACAGTAAAGAAAGTATTTTCATCCTCACACAGAAAGACTTCGGTGTACAGTCACAGCGTAGGGAGTGGGTAACTCAAAATTTTAGTCTGGAGTTTAAGTTCGGTCGATTGCATGTACTTAGCTGCAACTTTTAACAGAGTTTACCTATTACTAATAGGCCATCTTTATGAATACATATTGTATGGAGAAAAGTAATCTACCGGAGTAAAGCTGAGGTTTTCTGTTTTTATAGTTGTAAAACCAAAATGTTTCAATGACCACTTAATTTTACGATGGGATAAACAACGCAGTTCTTGCAAGACTTATTTGACTGTTCAGTTTATTATGATACATTAGTTGTAATTAGTTCTGACTGAAGGACTGTACATAACGGACATAAACCTGGACAAGAATAAATACATTCAAATCAATGGTTTCTTCTATTTATATAATTCAATGACAATTTTTATCAAACAATTTCTGTTTATTTATGAGACACAGCTTCAGCCTCCCAAGGCACTCTGAATACTGTTGGGTCCACCGTGTAATTCTAATCATATTAGGTCAGTTCAAAGAGCCCTGACCACACTGCTAGATTCAGAGCCGACTGAGCCCTCGTAATAGCAATCGGCTATATCGAAGTTCAGTCAAAGATCTCTGATCTTTGTGCAGCCAACTCTGAGCATTGAGTGATTTTAAGGCAGGAAGAGTTCTCCTGTCAAATTCCCTTCATTGAGCGTTCTCCAGGATTCTCGAGATATTATAAAATAAATTAAACCTATTGACGGTGTTCTAAGTTGAGACGCTATGTGGGCTTGTAGGTAGATACTAAAGTTCCCAGTATATCATGCCTATTATCTACATCGTTAGCCCTGAAGAAGAGACGGTATATTTCTCTGAAGGGCTGGTTTTTACTATCGAGTCCAGACGGTAATCAAGTAGTCAAGAAATGCCTCTCCTTTTATAGAATCCAAGAGCACACCAACAGACCGTATCCTCACTAACATGATGACTCTAGTCTAAATCGTTATACACAATGTTTTCATAATCCACTTTAATTGTATTATACTTCCATCTGTGTTTCACATGTGGCCCCCTTCCTCCAGTATATGCTACAAGAATTATTCCCATATACTCATTTCACACGTTCAACCAATCACTTTCACCTCCGCCCTAATAATATTCTGTGAAATATAAATATATGAAGGTACTATTCGAAATGGTTTCATAATGCATGTCCTTATTCTGGTTTTGTAATGACTGGAAAATCTGCTTCTGTCACTGATTTAAAACAAGAATGAAATATTGAGGCTACAGAGGAAATAACTGACCTACAAACTAACCCATTGCCAAGTAGGAAGACTTTGATGTTTCGTACTTTCAGAATCTGTGCTTTCACTGTACCCTTCAAGCCTGAGTAAACTTCCAAAGACAAGCATGAGCTCTTCTGAAAATGAGGCACCCACTACGATGCTGAAAATCCTCTGCTTTGATGTTCCAGTAGTGCTCTGGACGGCAGAAGACAATGTTTCGCGTATGGGTTGTTTGAATATCATTGGCAAGCATCTTCCCTTGGGTTTTATTCAGAACAACGTCCATTATAAAAGTTACGATGAGAATGTTTGGTAGTTGAAGAACAGGTTTTCCTTTCAAATTATTACTTAAATCTGTAACTCGTTATTTCTATCCACAGAAATTGAAACATCCTGGATATCTAATGTGTCAATTACGTATTGATTTGCATGCTAGTCTTTCTTAAGAAACCGGCTCAGCTAATCAAGCAATTTGACTGTTTCTTATAGATATCAAAATCCATTAATTATTTTAAATACCGTCAATGGTCCCTGTCTTAAGCCAGATGACCAATTCCATACTATAACACCCTGTTTCTTTAAGATAAACTTTAATGTTGTTTGTTTGTCAAAGCCTCAGTCTCCAAAAAGTTGTCGTTAGTCATATTTTCCCACTAAAATGAATGCATTTCCTATTTCTGCAATGTGCGCGGCATGTTCTGCCCATAACATACATCTCTTCTGATTTAACAATATTGTGTGAAGAGCCCAAATGATGAAGCTCATCAATACGTAATTTTCTCCTGCCTCCAGTTATTCGTGTCTTCCACATCAAAATATTTTCCTTAGCACCTCGATCTCAAATATCCTCGGTATTCATAAGTGTATATTCACATTGCTTTCTCACAATAAAAATCACGTGTTATGTTTCTCGAGTGCTTTACGCAAATTTATATCACTGGGAGTAACAGAATCCGACCTGATTTGCGAAGACTTTCACATTACAATTCACAATTACAAAGGGGCTATAGGACAACATTTCGAAGTCAGAGAACAGCGTGACGAATCCAATCAGAAGACGCCTTGCACTTCGAATTCTCTGTTCCGTCGAAAACTTGTCGACCTAGATTTTCGCAAACGGTTAAAAATAAACAGATGCAAAACGGAAAGCAAGGATAAGTGGGGAGAGAAAAAAAAGCAATGGGACGGCGAAAGAGTTCAGAAGCTGAGTTTTAGACTACTTCTTAATGACAAAGAATGTCACAGAAACTTTCTGTACGCCTATGGGTAATGAAGTTCAGCACTTGTGCTCCTCTAGAAACAAAGGAACGTTATAGCAGGGAGCCTTAATTCACTTTAAATGTCAGGGTGACGTGAAGGGTACGGCCTTGTAATGAAGAAGAAATGGCGACGGAAAGTAACGCAGCTAACTACACTTGTGCCACTGAGTCTTTCTGATTATCCTTCCTTGTGCCGTACACTCCTTACAGCTGCAGCTACTCGGGTCAGAAAGACAGACCCGCTGACAATATTCCGTTGTGGAGCACCGCTTTTGAGTCTTGCACGACTTACCTTCTCCCAGCCACACAATTTCGCTGTCACTCCATTGCCTGTCATATTTGAATATTTGATTCTGTTATACTTGAACTTATATAGCGAAATTCAACATTTACATTCCAAAGTTCAGTAATTATATATGATTATAAATATATAAATTGTATTGATACATCGAATCTTCTCATTATATAACAAAGACGTAAGGAGTTGATTAATTTGCATAATTATGACATTCAATTCAGAATATTTTACCATAACGTTTCCTTCAAGGAACTCTAGGATTACACGATACAGAGCCGGGGTACCTCAATCAATACAGGAAGTGAGCACGGACTGGACTACCGGGGTTCTATTACCGCCATGGCAGAGGATATTTCCTCCGCGTCCAGACCGGCTGTGAGGCCCACGAAACCGCCTCTCTAATTGGTATCGTAGGTTCTCTCCCGGTGTTAAAGACCGGGTGGGGCGTGACGCTGACCTTTCACTCCCGTCTAGTGTCGAGGTTAGGAAAGAGCAGGAGCTATACCTCCTCTCCCCTGTATAGCGGGACATCTTTACTAGGATTACACGAATTTACAAGGTGTTCGTTTTAGGAATAATATATGGAAACTACAATAAAACACATTATGGATTATTTCGTACCTGAAGACAGTGAATAAACTGATAGAGAATACCACTCACATATTAGAAAACAAGTGATGGAACCACCACAAGAAGCGAATGATAAAGTATTCACCCAAGAAAAAATACTAGCCGTGCTCAAAAAATTTAATCCAAAAAAGTCACCTGGAGAAGATGGGTTAACGAGTGACATACTTCGGTGAGTATTCGGACACCTCCCATTATTTGTAACAGAACTATATAATTCATGCTTGACCAATGGATATTTTCCAAAAATGTGGAAAAAATCAATAATAATTCCCGTAATTAAATCAGGCAAAGAACATAGTAAGGAAATGTCAAAATACAGACCGATTAGTCTGCTCAAAGTTGCTGGCAAAGTGTTGGAGAAATTACTTATTGACAGAATCTTTCATCATATGTACACAAATAATTTGTTGAATTGTGTTCAATATGGATATAAGTTACATGATTACCTATTCATTCTTACAAGATTAATGAAAAGGTAGCTAGTATTTTAAACTAAACACGAAAAGATTTTATCCCAGAAGAATTAAACGAACAGTAAATCCAAACCATTATTCAAATGCTATTACATGTTTCTGATTGTTGTTTAGAATATCCATTCACCTATTTGGAATGAATTTAAAACTCAGGAGAACAACAACTGAAAAATTGAGAACAACAAATCAATAATTCCGTATGCAGGCCTATAAGAATGTTTCAGTACGTCTCTCTCCTACAATACTGTCGCATATTCCGACAGTAATTACCACACCCATTGAGCAATAGTTATAGAACCTGAAACTGCAATCCAATATTGTGCTTCCTGGTGTATTATGGAATATCTAGTACTCTTCAGCGTTTCATAAGCTTTATACACACACGCACACCCACGCATATGAATAATTACGTTACAATTAAAGTAACGGCAATAGGATCAACACCACTAACAATTACAACCCTAGTAATTGCAATTAAAATAATCATAGTGGTGCTGGTATATTCAATTCAATTCAATTCATTTATTAAAGTGCTTGACAACAGCCAATGATAATAAATTATAATATTGTTAACATAAAGCAGTAGTGGACAGAGTTTGACGTGTATCGTAATTATAAATGAAGGCACATTGCGAGACAGAATTGTGATCTTACAGATTGTCGCAACATTTTGAATAGGTGGAAGATTTACTTCTCTCACCTAATGAATGCACATAGAGTTAGTAATGCTATGAAGATGAAAATACATGTAATTGAGCAATTTGAACCTGAACTTAGTCGTTTCGAGCCTGAAATTGCTATTGCAAAGTTAAAAAGATATAAATTGCCAGGCAGTGACCAAATTATGGCAGAAATGATTCAAGCAGGAGGTATATTAAGTTCTGAGGTATATAAACTTATTTCTACTTGAAATATGAATATTTGCCTCAGCAGTGGAAGGAGTCTAGTACTATACCAATTTATAAGAAAAGCGATAAAACTGACTGTAGTAATTATTGAGGCATATCACTGTTACCAACTTCAAACAAAATTTTATCCAACATCCTTCTCTTAAGTTTATGTCCAAGCGTAGAAGAAATTATTGGTAATAATCAGTGTGTTTTTCGACGTAATAGGCATATTTTATATTCGTCAGATACCAGAGATAAAAATGGGATACAATGATACAGTACATCAGCTATTCACACAATTCAAGAAAGCGTATGATTCAGTTAGAAGGGAAGTATTGTACAATATTGACATTGGAATACCGATGAAACCAGTTAGGTTTATTAAAACGTTTTTAAAACAAATCTATAGTAAAGCCCGTATATGTAAAAATTTGTCTGACGTGTTTTCTATTCAAAATGTTCTAAAATAATGAGAGGCTTTATTACCATTGCTTTTGAACTTTGCTTTAGAATACGCCATTACATAGGTTCAAGAAAAATAAGTGGGACTGAAATTGAATGGGGCACATCAGCTTCTGGTCTGTGCTGACGTAAATCTACAGGACGGGAAACAGGAATACCATAAAGGAAAGCACAGTATCTCTAATTGATGCTAGTAAGCTGGTTGATCTAGAAGTAAACACAGAGATAACTAAGTATATATTGATGAATCGTCACCAGAATGCAGGAAAGAAGCCGTTACATAAAGACAGTGAATTGTTTCTCTGAAAATGTGGAAAAATTAAGAAATTTCGGAGTAATAGTAACAAATAAATATTTGATTCAGAGGATATTGATATCAGATTAAATTCAGGTAATTATTGTTACCATTCAGTTCAGGAACTTATCTCTTTTCTGTTGCTAGCTACAAACGAAAAGATCAAAATATACAAAACTATAATTTTGCCTGTAGATTTGCATTGGTGTGAAATTTGGTCTCTTACACTAAGAGAGGAACGCAGACCGAGGGTGTTTGAAAACAAGGTGCCGAAGAGGTTATTGGGACCTGTGAAGAATGAATTACTAGAAGACTGGAGAAAGTTGCATAATGAGGAGGTTCATAAGCTGTTCTCCTCGCTAAATATAGACTGACCAAGCGAGGGAGGATTAGATGGACAATCCATGTAGCCCGCATGTAACAAAAGAAAAACGTGTACAGGGGTTTGTTCGGCAACCCAGAGGGAAAGACCAAGACGTAGGTGAGTGAATAATATTAGAATGGATTAAAGAGAAATACGATCGGGTGTGTTGGGCTGGACTCATCTGTCTCAGGATAGGGACCAAGGACTGGCTCTTCTGAACATGGAAATGAACATTTGGGATCCATAAAATATTCGTAATTTTATAGAGTGGCTGAGCGACTGTTGGCTTCTCAGGAAGGATTTGGCTCCATGCAGCGAGTTAGTAAATAACTAAGTAGGTACATTTCGAATGACAACAGAAGCAAAACATTCTTGTCTCAGAAAGGAAGTTTACTGTTGAGTGAGTTCACATTCTACTTCCTAGGTTTAATGATTATCATTCACTCTTGCCAGAACTTTGCAAAATTTGCAAGTTAAAAATATACTCTACCACGTTTATCTTAATAGCTTAATATGATTCTGATCTTTATACGTATGATACCAATTAACCCGTATTATTTACCTGTGATTACTAATGTCAAGACTCTTCTAGGAATCCCGGAAGTACCTCATTGGGTTCGTCTGTTCACGATTAACTTACGCTTGGTGTCCTGTAATCTTATCAATGATATCTCACTGTTTAGAACAAACAACCAGGTTTTAACTGTCCACTTCAACTTTCTTGATTACCCAGTCTACAGACGCTAAGACTGCGTTTTTATTAAGGTAGCCCAATTTCGTATATCCGCATCTATAAACTTAGAGGATATTAATATAGATTTATCATGTATAAAGTGAAGCTTTCGCGGTGACTGAAGTTGATGAAAACTCTCGGGTTACAAGCAGCGTCAGGTAGCTGAATGATGAATAAACCAGATCTTCCGCCAACGTTTCGAGAGCAATCTCTGCTCTCATCCTCAGGGCTGCTGCGTAACAAATCTGGCTTTAGGCAGCTTGCTCGCCGATGCTACAAAGGACCAGATTTGTTAGGTATCAGCCCTGAGGATGAGAGCAGAGATTGCTCTCGAAACGTTGGCGGAAGATCTGGTTTATTCATCATCCAGCTACCTGACGCTGCTTGTAACCCGAGTCTTTCATCAACTAGATTTATCATGTTTAAATGCACCTCCGCATTATATGTGCTCCCATTGTTGTCAAGTCTTCCTGAACTTCATTTCCTGGAAGAAAGAAATGAGAATTTTAAACACAGGTTTACTTTGCGTGACTAACTTATGACTTGGATTCCAGAGATTATAAAATCAATAGTTCAACAATGGAGCCTACAGAGGTTAACAATGAAAAGTTTAATGTAGTGGCTTTGAAAATTTGTGATATTTCTGAACACTGAAAGATAAACTTTATTGTTATATTAAGGATAGGAAAACGCAAAATTTTTATAACTGTGGAATAAATACATAAGAAAAATCCACATGAAAGTGCAAAAGTAAATAAAATATATTGTCATCCATGATATATCACTTAAATAACTTAAGACAGCGTTAAAACGTATTAGGTAAACATTAAAACATACTTTTTCTTATATATAAGAGTAACAAATCTCAATTACTGTAATGGATCAGAGACTGAAAATCAACTACTTGCCATTTTAAATGTATTGAATATTTATTAATTTTGATATATGGTAATCAACACTAAAATTCTCCGCCGACTGGTTCTTCTAATGCTTCGTATAATGTTGTCCCAGCAATTCTGAATAAGTTTTTTTCGTTTTATGATTTCACCTGGGCAAATGTGAGGGGCAATACATTAAACTAGTACACAACTTCTCCTTCCATAATCTAATTTATTAATATTCTCATTATTCGACGTTAAATAGTCTGATCTACTGACAGCCCCAAATTTTGTTAAATCTTTGAAGATGAATGCAATATAAAGAAATGAAAATTGTCGTCCCACCTCAAAGAAAACACAACAAAGGCCAATCGAATAATAGTGTTTAGAAAAATAATCACTGTATATTCTGAGGATGATGTCAAACCCACAAGCCACTGGGCGGGAAAAATTAAGATTTACTCAATACAAAAGTACGTGTTATGTGGTGTATGGTATTTTGGTTTAAAGAGTTAAAAAGCCGTACTGTTTTATGTAACGTGTAATAACTCCTAATAATTACATCAAGTGGTATGACCTCTGAATGGCTGATGTAGCCGAAATAAGCAGAGTGATAATATAACAAATAGTCGTATCTGATGGCGCCATGTGAAATTTAAGATTAATACTCTGCGTCAGTTGGAAATAAGGAGCATAGAAACCTATGAATAAATCACAGAACGACATTGGAGAATCTGTATGCTATCGATAAGTAAAAATACTAGATCACTTTAAAGACAAAATGTCTACGGTTATTCCTGTGCAGAAGCATAATTCAGACTAGATAGGGGAAACACGACATAATTCATGAGTATGAACGAAGTTTCTCCCAAATATGTTACAAGTTCTTTACTTTAAATACAATTTTAACTCTACTGCTATATGATACGCATCAGTAGTAAATGAATGTCCCGTGTTAATTATATTTTCTAAATAATGTCGTTATTATTCTTGAAGTCGATGAATCGTATCCCGTAAAGGATTGTAAAAAGTTAATTTCTGCTCCCCTATTCATTAATATAATTCACGTGTTAAAAAACAATTAATTGATTTATCCTATAAAAGAATGAATGTGCTACCATTTATCTGCCCAATTACAGCGTATTCAAAAACAAATTTTAATTCTTCTACTTCTTACATGATCTTGTAAGTTGGCCTGTCACCAGAGGGAAAGAACGGAGATTAATGGCGATTGAGAACAGTGATATTTAAAAAACAGAATTGAAAGTGGATGAGGGTGGTTACAAAGAGAAACAATGGCATTTACTGCAAAAGCGACATTGCTTATGTTATACACAGACTCTCCGCTACAAGGAACACTTCACTTAATTTTTCTCGATCAGAAATGTAGACGTACCTCTGCTACTCTCTATGTGGCGCTATTTTTAATGATATGAATAGCTATTCTTGTATAGAGTAACAGTGCCCACTCTACTTCCAGATATCATCTGCGATTCAGTCTAGGAATAAATGTACCCCCTCCTTTTCCACTACCAGTTCTACTTCGCCCTTAGCGTTGAAAGTGGGACGGTACTCAGAAGAAAAGATAATAAGAAAAAGACTTTTCCGCTTTTCCTTTACAAACCGTTCTTAGGAAAACGGTGAATGAATTTCGAAAGGAACAAAAAGACACATTTCATCCTTACAACATTGAAATTTGCATCAAGGATTTTAGCGTGTACTACTGAAAATATTTATTAATAAAGGTCAAGGAATCATGACTCAACATATAGGATAAATATCCAAGGGAAAGATGTAAAAGTGAACCAGTATTTAGCGCAAAACTGATATGGAAAACAAATAACGAGATGGGTATAATAAAAACCAAGCTTGGTGGAGACGAATACTTACCAAAACCACATTTTAATCCGAAGGGTCGAAATTGCTTAGGAGACCAAGGACTATGCTTTATTATCAATTGTGCAAAACCCATTACATATTGCTAATTGACTGACGGTATAAAGTACAATGATATTACAAAAAATGGGCTAAGGAGATGTACATAGTAGAGACTGGTCTTCTTGTAAAAATATAATTGAAATTGAAGTAATGTTACTTAAAAATCAACAAGATTGTATTACCTAATACACCGTTATATTATGACATTATGGTTGATAACTAAAACAGCGTCAAGAAAAATACAGATATGCACAGTTTTACCTCAAATTCGACACACAGTAGTTATTTTCTGTAATGAAAAGTATGTTATCCCTTTGTAACAAATGATAAATCAAATATTACGGCTGGATTCCACCTTCGTTGAAAGCGTTGTTCTCTTATATCAAAATGAAACCTTTTATTTTATTATTAAAGGCACTACACGTGCCTGAAATAAAGTCTAAGTGTGGATGTAAAACGTAAATTTTTAAGGACATCAACAACTGAACATATTGTAGCTAACTTAACAGTTTTCTTATCACTTACTTAATGTTCTATTATTCTATTTCTCTAACGAGACAATTAATTCAGTTTGAAACAGCTGTCACAAACGTTTTCTAAGCTACAAATGTATTTTTTTCGCTACTTAATTTTTGATACATTTTCTTTAAGTATTTACAACTGTCACTATTTCTATCCAAATTCTCTACAAAATATTTCATAGCATCCAATTTTATATGCAAAGCAGGAAAATAGAAGACTGGCGACCGAATAATAGCGTATATTTAAAACTACTTTTCCCATCAACGAATTTTCTCTCCCAGAAGAGGCCTTCACAGTTTAGTGGTGTATTGTTACTCAATTATCCCATTCCGGTGGAAATAGGATCACTTCATACTGCACATCCAACCTGAAACCCGTGAAAATGCGCAATGAACTTCCAGTTATAACGTTACTGCAAAGATATTCCCTATAAACCAATTCCTTGATTTATAAACATCATTCGTTCCATAAAAAACTGCTCGTGAGGTGAAACATCGAAAACAGAAATTCCATTAATTACAACGTACACAATTCTGATTATTTTCCGATTCACAGAAAAATTTCCCAGTTTTCCCTCCCACGTATGTTAGAAAAAACAGAATCATAAACATAACAAAAAATATTACCTATTTAATAATTGAAAGCACCAATGAAGTGTTACATCATACGTTCACATTTTACAATTGGTACTGTAAAAATGTCAGGATTTATGTAAGCAATTGTCTTTATGAAAATCTTAATGCACGTATAATATTTATAAAGAATCATTGATGAGAAACCGGTACAGTTAATACAATAACACAATGAAGTGCAATAACCAGGTAGAAAAAGCTAGGAGGCCGATTGAAGTCAGCCAGCCATACATACAATTTACACGTACTGCGTAATTCTGTATTCCTCCCCGATAATAATCTGCGAAGCGAGCCTCGGCCTTTGCACAAAGAATGGTTGTTCGTCGTACCAAAACAAAGTTCGTAAGCTAAACAAAATTACACGGTTCGTTGTAGCGAAAATTCGTAATTGGAATTTCGTAAATCGTCGAGTAGATGTATTTTTCTTGCAGTATATGTGACACACTGCTTGTACCATTCATTACAACTGTATGGGCCACAGATTTTAGTTTCTTTTTACCGGATATGCAAAAAAATATTTTAATTTACTTTAAACGAATCAATATATAGCATCCATTTTTCACCTCTGTGATAAAATCCATGAACGACCATCAGTCCACGTGCGTGTGTGTGTCTAGATACAGAAATGCAATAGAACGTCTACAAATTCTAACTTGTCTTTAAACACATGAAATCCAATGCACCTTCAGACAGGAAATTCCAAAATCAGTGTTTTTGCTTTGTCAGACTTAGATCACGCACTAAATCAGTTATTTTCACTTGCTCAATCAGACAACTGTAAGGGATGTGTGGACGAGCCTTGCACACAACCCTCTCTTAATAATCATGAAAGGATTATTTTGCTAGTTAGTTGATAGCACAGGAGTGTAAAATATCCGTGTTGTACTGAGATCACTGCAGAATGAATATTTGAATGTTCTATTTGATTTTTCTGCTTCTCAAAAAACCCTAAAAATTCGTAACAGAAATAACAGTTTTGTAGTTAGCCGTTTCATACAGTATCATAGAAACGGCAAATAACATGCCTTTTCTCTCTCTCCATCCATTCAATTAAGTTTACATGCGGTTCCCAACTTTTATTTTTATCTCCCAAATTCTAACCACATTACAGCTGATACAGACTTGTTGTTAAGCGTTTGCTACAGACCGACATCATAGGTACTTTGATATCAACTGTCCACATAAGTGACAAGAGCAGGCTAGTGATTATACGTAGTCACGATTGTGTCCTTATGGTACTAATTACCGGAAGTAGACAGTTGATTCAAATGAAAACAGAATAAAAACAACAAAAGTGCCGAATACGCACAAATTAAGTGAGGCGCACTTTATATACACTACAATGTATTCATTACAATTTTAAAATTGTATTATTATCTAAACAACTAAATATTCATATTTTCAAACAGTTAATAATTACAATTAGTAACAATAAAATTTGTGTTATAAACAATGCTTCTCCCCTTAGAAGGATTACTGCAGTTCTTAAAATTCTAACGAAATAAATTATTTTTGAAGTAATAATCTCAAATAACTTAAATCTAATTAGGAGTTAGAATACTTACAGTAATTAGAAATAAGAAATTTTTATTATCTTTGTGTCTGTTGTATATTAAACACTCGATTTTTAAAATATGTAATGTCATTAGTCGCTCAGAACAATGATTCGTGGATTATTTAACTTTTTCTAATCAGTCAAGTATTTTGCAACTGAATAACTAACAGGATTATCGAACGGAACGGAGAAACATCGTAACATTGTAGTTATACAGTTATTTTCGTAATAAATAGACAAAAACATCCACGAATACAATTAATCTTGTCATGTAAAATAGTGGATATGCATTATTGTTTTCTAAACGGGAGACTGAAATGTGGGAGTTGTGGTGTTTTTTAAACAAAACAACGTGGGTGGACGTTGATTAGGAAACGGCTGTGGCCTGGTACTGACACGTTGTGTATTCAAATCATGAAACCTTCCTCCTGGCGTGCCATTAAAACCTAACTCGTTAGACTGTTTGACCCTCTGTACACTAACAATTTTATTTGGACTTTAATATAAAAGCGTTCAGAATTAATGTGTCCATCTGCAATGTCAAACTCGGGTTCTCTGTATGTGGTCAGATGAATTACAAAACAAAATCCCATCCAGTGTTGTGAGTAGCTTTTCTAGAGATTAGTGTGATGTGTATGTCAGAATTTCTTCAAAGTTATGTGTATAGATTAATATTGCTACAACGTGCCCCGTCCGTCTGATTCGTTTCAAATCCTAGCAGAAGTGACTCTGCTAAACAGTGTTTACCAAACTGTGATTCCCGTTCCCTAAGGTTCAGCGAGATTATAAGGAAGGTTCCGCAAGAAAACATCGATGATGATAGTGTCTCTCGACAGACACTCTAAATATTATTGAAAAATAATTTTTGTAACAGAAACACATTCTGAAGTAACCTAGCGTAGACTGTGCAATCCAAGTGTACAGTTCATTTCGAGGAAAGCCTGGAGCATTTCAACCCGTATTTAAATTAATTATTTTGTCCTTCAAATGTTAAATCTCTTCTAAAAACTGGTCATAAGTGTTGATTAAACATCGCTCAATATCAAAAATTATTCCAGAAAACCGAATGAAACGCTCTTCTCATTAAAAAGACAAAGAGCAATTGAGTTTTAATTTCTCAGAATTTATTATTTCTTATTTTACATAATCATTCTTTCTTTGAAACACATTTGTGATAATTATACAAGAAATTAAACCTGACACGTAGGCCTGGAATGTTGCGCCAGGTAACCTGACTTTTCAGAGATGCTTGTTACCTCCATCATCAGGGCGATAAATGACTCTGAAGATGGAGAATGCAAGCACGTCTGAAACGTCGGTAAATGTCCACCTCCTACAAGACATGCCATCTTTATACTCACCACCAAAAGAATCTGAATTTTCACTGCGTAGGCCTCTGACTTTCTGACTTTTCAAAGTTATAATATATTTGAACCCTTTCTGTTTATATCTGTAGGCAGTTACTTAAAATCGCATATCCACTTAGAAAGAGCATGGGACTAGAAAGAATTAAAGGTTCAATCAGTACTTCAAGAATCCAAAAGTTTTTAGGGGTCTAATTTAGGAAATGCTTGTATAAATGCTCGGAAAAACGATTGATTTCTAATTCAGATATTGTTTTGGACATTGTCCATTGGTTGAGGTTATATCTGGTACACGATGTTTCGGAAACACAGGACCCCTGAAACAAGCCTCAGATAAAGGAAAACTATATTCACTTAATCCTAATAAAGTGTTTGTAAACAGACTACATCTCCAATTTAACCACAGTGAGTATAGTGCAATTTTACAGTCGATACTCATGCGACGTCGGCGTTAATATCGTCAAAATAGAAAGCACTACAGAATAAAATAGCCCAGAAAATGAATTAGGAGTAATATAGGTATGAAAATATTACGGAGCACAGAACTGTGAAAATTCTGTCGCGAAGTTAATATCTGACGCAATAGAAAAAAGGAAGGAAATCTCCTGATTCGTGAATCAGATCGATGTGCGTTTCGTTTAGGAATCAACGTTATTACCGCGCAGCGAAGTAGCTTCGACTGTGATTTTAATTTTTTGGCCGACATCGTGTCATTTTCCACATCACAGATTCTACTACATAATGTTGACGCTTCGCAAAATACACTTTTTTCTGTTCCGAGAATGTAAATGATCTAACCACAGTCATTAGTCATAAAGTTATTTAATTAACTTTCAGACGTCACTGTGTTATATAAACTAGACACTGAACCATTAATTTTAAAAGTTTTAAACATAATTTTAATAAAGCCAGAACTGATATTCAATTGGAATCAAGTCAACAGGATTTCGAAAGAATGCAATTTAATATTTCTTAACTTTACCGCTACGCCTCACGATACTAAAGCCAATGGATTATAGAACTGCCTGTTCAATACGCATCAGATGCATCATTTTTCTTTCCCTGTAGTTATTCAGTACGTTCTCCATAGCTACATGATTGTGATAAATGTTTTTTTAGTTCCCTGAATCCCCAGATCTTAAATTTCAATTCCACATCATGTAAAGGGAAATATTTCCGCATTTTGTGTCTGGAGACCTCGATTGGGAAATTTGAAAGTCGTGAGTTTCGCCCAATATTGTCAACATTACTAATTATGTCTATGTACCCTAGTTTATAAAACTCCAGCAAGACTATTTCTACTCAAGATAATTCCAAGCCTCTCAATCTTAACCACTTTTTAACCCAGCCGAGTATTACTACATAGAATGAGACAGAGTCTTTTTTTTTCTGAGTACACAATTTTTATGTATGGTTTACTTAAATACACTATCACAAACACAGACCATATAGCGTCAAATGCTAACTAATGACTAAAATATTGCAGTGGGCATAATAGTAAACGGTAGTGGTCTAATTCAAAACACCATACACGCATTTAACAGAAGAGACTGAAGAATACCATGTAAACTCAATAACTAGTCAGTCACCGGGCTGAGATTTCAGCTCTGGATAATTCTAATACGTAGAAAAATTGGCAATTATTCGGCCGCAATCAGAAACATTCAACCGGGAAGCTACATGCAAATTTATGGCATGCGATTGTCCAAATGAAGGAGGATGCGATGAGCACGCATGTAGCACGCGTGGATGATGGTATTGGGTTAGACTAGAGACAAAAGGCGGGGTGTTATGAAAATGTAAATAACCTCCGGATTCCATAAAATACAAGAACAAACGAAAGACTCTGCTCCAAGGATTTAGAATTTTGTAAAAATACATGTAAATTATTACATAAATAAATATATACACTAAACAAATAAAATAAAAATCTAATGTCATGCAAATAATTAAAAAAAACATTTTACAGTCTTGAAATTGTGTCCTAACGGTGTGCATTGGTTTGCTAAATATACATTTGATATAAACATTTGATAAAATAACAAGTTCAATAATTTTCTGCTTTCTGTTGTGCAGCATCTAAAGTGTTGTTCAGGATTCTTTCAATATTTGCATTAGCATTTTTATCATCTGCAGAATACTTCCAATGTTCCCATAAATCATTTGGAAACTGTCATATAAATCACTTCTCCTATAGACACAGTCATAAATAAGGAAGCAACGGGCTCTTTTAGTATGAACTTTCGCTTTGATACCAACACAGAATATGGCAACTGTACAGACAGGTAAAACCGCAAACACACGACATCATAATTCCACATCCAAAGGCATGCCGTTTATTAGACTCTACCCAACCTTCCTCGCAAAATTCGAGTCACTGTCACTCTAACTTCTAGGCCGCTGTTCACTCCAGTTACTGAAAAGCTATGGAGATGGTACATTCGCCAGCAGAATTTGTGTTCGTTCCAAACATTAATCCTCATCCAGATAGTTTTCTGCTGTTCTTTAATCAGTGCGTATCCTGGCAAGGAACTACCGTACAAGACAACAACACAGCAATTGGTAACACAATTTCGTTGTACATTTAGAGTCTGTGATATGAAACATGTCCGGCGTCCCACAAATTTTACAGACATTGGTTTGCTGGTTTGAAAATGATGCGTGACGCCCACACTGAGAACAGAGTTTGCTGCAAGATTATTTTGGTGGGCGCATGGCTCGTGGCTTTTGGCCACCGCGATCTCCGAACCCGACCTCACCGGACTTATTTCTTGGCGACTTCTTAGGGTGTTTATTCAAATAACCTGCTATGTTTGGATGAAAATGACGGCTGCAATGAATGGAATTGCGTGTATTGTAAAGTCTTTATTTAGAAGCTGCTGGTAGCTTAGTTGTTTCAAAAAAATTTCTGTTTATAAAGCACAAAATTTCAGTGTCATGTTCACCGAACAAATTCTTGTTTATTTTAAATTAGTCCACACTCTAAAACCATAGTTATGTAAAATACTTTTTAATACCATCCTCTCTTCTACATTTATTTCCCTCATGATCATGCTTTTCATCCTGTTCTGTAGTACATATGGTGTTGCAAAGCACTCTATGATCCGAATAATTACAGAAAATCTTCCGACTTTTATACGTAAGAATTTAAAAATAACATTATTGATCGTGGGGAATTGATAAAGTAAACAATTCCGAAATTTTTAGACAAATTATCTACAATGGAGAGAGAACAATACAGAAGTAATACGTTTAGGTATACGTACATTAAAGTGTTCTCTCCTCGCAACCACATTGTGAATGAGAGTGCCCGAGAAAAATCAGCAAGTCCTTTGAGAAACTTGTTACGTTCTTCTGCAAGTGGTCCATGAGCATAGCTAAGAGTTATCTCCAAGCATTCTGTGGGTTTTCGTTCACGTGTATCGTTAGCGCAGGAGCTCTTATAATGCTCTGTTGTGCAAGTTATGTTATTGTCTTTGTTCCTTTTCATTTTCTGAATGCTTCCGAAATTAGATTCAAGGCTTTAGATTAGAATCCCTACCTGGCTACGACAGGATGATGGAAATGGTTCTTCTACCACCTCAACGATTTATACATTTACTTAAAGAGATATGTAAATGAAAACCCACATTCTATATCACCTCGTGATATACTGAAAATCCTGTTCAAATTCTCTAAGCGTACATTTTCGCTTATTTATTTCACTTGGCTTCTTTCGCTGTTATATTTTCTTCGAATACATTATATTTTATTATATTAAAATAATATACTCTACCTGGTACATAACGCATAAATATAGAAAACAACAATATATTTATTAAAGACAATGCAAAAGAACAGGTAAGGAACGGAAGGTAATAGTAAAAAAAATTATATTTTTTATAGATCAATTTGTACCCATTTTATTAATACTGTAGTCTGCGAATCAATTCCATGGAATACAGCCCTTCATGACAAGCAGATAAAACTTCCGTTCGTCAGTAAATTTCTCCCTCTTTAACTCACTGCAGGGTTAGTACGATTCGCCACAGGCTCTACTCGAAGCCAGTTGAATCCAATTCGCAATCTAATATTCTGTTTCATTAAGATCGATTTTTATATAATAAATGCACTCTCAGATTTCCTAACTGACTATAGTGTAATTGGAGCGTTCTATGTGAATCAAACTGTGTATTAAACACACTTCTTGAGAATAAGAAATGCTCGTGTTTTTAGGTTCATACTTCCTCTTTAGGTGGCGACTGACTTGTAACATTTGCCTGTAATGTAACGTGTTACAAATCGAGCATTACACAAGTGAAGACAGCGAACGGAGCCGCTCGATGCGAGCTGCTCACGCTCGCGGGCGCTCCATCGTGTTGTCGGTTTTTTCGCGAATCCCTTTGAGTGTTACATTACAAGTCAGTCAGTCAGTCGAGCGGCGTCGTAACGAACATCCACGAGTTCTTTAGATAAGAGTAGCGTATTAAATGAAACAAAGATAACACAACCTCCACGTCCGACATATTAAATGAAATGAATGGAGCACACACGAGCACAGTCGAGCCGAGCGTTCAAAACGAGCATTCGATACGCCTCACCAGTTGTGGTGTAATGTAACATGCTCGCCGCGAATGTTACATTACGAGTAAATGTTACAAGTCAGTCGCCACCTTTTAACTTTCAAAATGACTCAGGTCAAAGAAGCCAATTAAAACTATTCTGACAGTTATGAAGTCTGTCGTTACCGAAATAATACTTCACACAAATTCTTCCCTTAAAGGTTAAATTGAAGTTACAAACTTGTATGAACGCGTCACTCCGTATTTAATTAGAGACAGAAGTTATATTTCTCCATAGTCCATTCCTGGGATGGTAATTAGGTGGCACGTTTCTGGTACGTAGCGTAATGTTTCTACTTACTTGCAAAGAGAAACAGTACACAGACCCAGTTTACTTAAACAACTGACGTGGTATGGAAATTTTCTAAAAACACCTTTCGATTCTTATTCCAGTATTTATTGCAATTGGGTTAACTGGAACTGAAGAGTGCCAAAATTCGAAACTAAATTATTACTTTTTACTCCCAGTTAGATGAATTTATGCAAACCACAATCTATTTTAGAATTGTGGGGCCCCTAAATTTAGTTTCCAAATACAATATTTATGATTTCAAAATTACGTCAACTTATAATTAAAAGTCTAAAAAGGCAAGAGAGTGAACTTGTGATACGTTACTTGAAATCATACACTTTTGACTGAAATGAAGATTATAATATTAACAATTGAGAAGTGAAAATTACGTTTCATATGCGTAGGGCTATAGTCATAAGTCTCCCTGATGATGGAAGAAGTAAGTTATTTTGAAGCATCATTCAGTATATACCAGACTACGGTAGTACATCAAATAACATAGAAATTTCACAACAAAAGAAGGGCTTCTAATACATATTTTGTAAACTTTTAACATATTTCTTTCATGTTTCATAGAACTACTGTTGGTAAATGTAAAGCAGCCAGTGAAAAATTTTTATGTGTGAATTTATATAGACACGCACACACACATATAGACAGGGTTGAAAGAATCGCGCAAAATCTCTCCGTTCGTTGTATAAAAATACGCTCCAGCGGTAAGCAAATATTCGTATGATGTTCAGTTTTCGAGATAATGGTCACCGTCAAATGGAGGGAACACGTAGCGCCCAGCAGTGATGCTATCGATGCTACTTGTACACAAGCACACACAGACCTTATCTAGTAGTAGTTATTTTGCCCCTAGTGTAGTAGACACGCATATCACAACAAGGCTGAGTTGTATTCGAAGGGTCATGGAATACACACGCGACGATTACAGCGACATGCTCCTAATGCTGGAATGCTGTTGCAGCCGAGCTCCATGGAAATACGTTCAACGTCTTCCTGCACGTTATCATGATCCTAATGTTTTCATATTATTCTGGGTTTAGGGCTTGTGTAGAGTCGTCGGTAGATGTCAGCTTTTCAGAGAAACAAGCTGTCTCCATTTTCAGGTTTCGCATCAACCGGCGACTCTACAAACCCAAAAGAACAGCATCGACATCCTTCAACCGCAAAAACCTCAAATCTCATAAGATAATGTGTTTAAATATTTAGAGCAGCGTCTTAGGGAAACTAATTCTTGAATCACCCGCACACGTCAATGCAGGTCATCCACGTAGTGTACAGGCACCAACCACTGAAAATGCAACAAATATTTTGAGAAACAGAATTTTCAAGCAAAAAGTGTTTCATTTCAGGTGAAATTGAGACTACTCGGGACTTGCACAAGAATGTGAATTGTACCTGGAGGGAACATTACATGACCTTCACAGTCGCCCTATCTCATTCTGTTGGATTTATTCCAATGGAAGCATTTGCTCCCATGAGTATCAAACATCTCGTAGAAACTTCCCAAAGCTGGAATAACTGTCGATGCCGAAATGTTTCGGTGTGTATAAGAAAATACCATGAGATGCGCGACGCTTATCGTAAGCGTCAATGCACAAAGCCGTGAGAAGTAAACAAATAAACTTGTTTAAATCATCGTATATATCGTGTATATCATTATCTTGTTTGCGTGTAATCCACTGTCGTCTTGCCCGACGGTGACATATATCAACAGATATCGTATTTTATTTAACTTTTGTTGCGTATTTTTGTATGAGGATTACCGCTACTGATAACCTGTGCGCATAATAATTTATTCTATAAACACATATGTGTAACGCATACATATTTCCGTACGTATCTTCGCAATGCATTGCACGCACTATTCAGGGGACAGCTGTCCATGCAGAATTCGGTTCGAATTTGTGCATTCGAAATGCCATTTGTTGTTGATCACAAATATGGAAATTCACACAAATGTTGAAAGCAAACGAGAGGAACAGTGTAGCTATAATTACACAAATGTTAGTTGACTATTATCCAATATAACCACAAACAAGCTGGAACTTCAAATCCAGCAACAAATTGCAGATAATAAGCGTTTAACTATCAAGTGTACAAGTACACTATCCCTTACAAAATACATACACCATGTAACAAAACTAAAGATTCAGACTCAATCATGTGATAAAGGTTCGTATTTTAGGTACAGTGTAAACCACACACAATCTCAAAGGTGAAATCGGTAAGAATTTATTTTAACTCTAAAGTTTAATATGCGTTTGTTCCTTAAATCTGAACATACATAAATTATGTTCAGGTTTGTTACACAGCTGAAAAATGTAAATAATTTCAGCAACAGGTACAATTAATAATTGCAACCCGAGACATACAATTCATATTTATCGCTACGCAGTTATTCTCAAGAATGTATGCGAGTCTAGCCCATTTAATTATTATACAGAAAACATGACGACACCGAAGAAAAGACGCCTTCATAATTTTAGAATAAGTCACTCACATATGATTCCTAAAAACTTATGAGATAAGAAGATAAGAAGCACAATTTTATACACTACTGTGTATTTTGGTTCTGTATTGTTTATTCCTGAATCAATAGCAAAATTTTTAATACGTTTCTAGTTTGGTTTCTGACTTGATGACGATAACTCATTATGAATGGGTACATAGAATTTGGCAAGGGTGCAGTTTACAGATGCACCAACAAATTGTGCTTTGACAAGCGTATTCTTGAACAACAAATGATTTATTTACCTACTTCACAGCGTAATTCCGTGTGACTTAAGAATTTTCTACTTTAATCGTTATATATCCGTTAATTATATTAAAATACTCCAATAATTTAAGTAAAATTTCCCTTGTACGATATGACAATGTTCTCTGACAATTGTTAATCTATTAAGTAACACAATTTAGACATAAAAGGGAACAAAGAAACGGGTAATTTAAAATAATACTACGGATTTCAGAGCAGACGGCGGTGTATGTATGATTATTATTCAGTTTTGCCATCTTCAGTAATATAATTATGACGCCATACTGTTGTATATATGTTCTACAATATAATATGTGAGACTCACTGACATTTTGTTTAATACGGAGAATAGTTTTCTTCTGGTAACACTCACAGATTTCACGATGTCACTAAATTTGTCTTTGGATTATGGTGTCCTAAACAAACATGGCTGCTGCTGAGTGTAAACAGTTTCTTGTAACAGGACTTAAAAAATGTGCGCTCATTTAGGTTCTTTGTCAATTTATAACAATCAGTCATTGAATGTTATAGATCAATGCTTTATTTGCAAAGAATATTTCCAAATATATGTAACAGAAAAAAATTGCTAACATTATATTTCTTATAAACAACGAATATCAACCAACACATTAGGATATCCAAAATCATCTCTTGTTGACATGCCTTTAAATGAATATAAACGAGGAATGTTGAATAACAGCATAAGAGATGACGATCGTGAAGACAAATCGCAGAAGGATGAAGTGTACACTAGTATCAGACTCATAACAATAATTTACAGACAGACTGGAATAAGATACAAAGAAAAGCCATTGATGGCGAAATAGGTAAACAAAAGAGCCAAGCACGTTGGCAGTTTTATGGTGATGACTCGACATTATTCAATTGACTGTATGACGTATTTTGTTTCGAGCTCTGGAGGCACTATTTTTATTTCAGATATCCTGGCAAATAAAGACTAGTATTTCTTCCTTTTTTTTCTTTTAGTTACACAAAATATACTTTATAAAGTAATTACATCTAGTATATACACATTCTGACATTGTAGGTAACAAAGCAAACATTTTTCAGGCTACTTTATATTGCGAAATTATCTGCACTGAAGCGTTAATGAAAGGGCATGTTTCTTTACATAACGAAGAAAACAAAAATTATCTGAGCGGTTTCAAGTATATATTTAGCAAAAACTAAGCGGCAAACAGAAAAGACACTTAGACACTTAAATTAAATTTTAAAACATGCTTTTCTTTTAGTATGCCCGGAGAAGTGGTGTTGTTAAGTCTAACTAGCGATGGTCACTTGGAGCGCAATTGTTTACTTAGCACAAAAATGGTGAGTTAACTAGAAGAAAAGGGTTTTATGTGCTTGACTTCCATTTTACAAAATCTGTGACCATTGTTTAATGTGTTTTTCGGAATAAGTTTTACAAATATCTTCAATGTGCGACTTCAGTTCCCTTTTTCGGATTGAGTCACCAACTTAGTGCTCTTTAATCAGTTGCTCTCCTAGTTGTCACTTCTGACATTAAAACACTCTCCTCGCATACAAAATAGTTATTTTGAATTTCTACTTCCACTGGTGTAAATTTAATTTCTATATGCCGTTTTTTCAAATAAATATTTTTAGCTGCTCGGATCATTCCCTTCACCCTTTGCATTAACTGCTTAAGAATGCAATCCATTCTTTAGCTTCTAGACCTGTCTGGTCGCATTTCCCTCATAAATCTCAGAATTCATTTTCAGCCTCTCTGTAAGAAACGCGTCATCCACATCGAATTGCATTCTCCAGATATTGGATAAGGAGTGGATGGCAAATTATATCATATAATCAGATGCTATTATTAAGAGTTCCAGAAACGTAGAAAGAGGCAGAAATTGAAATTCCTCCTTCGACCTATAATAAACAGAATTGGAAGGTTCAACCTCCTCGCCATATTTGAGAACTCTCTTGTCACCTTTCAGAATCGTCATATAAATAAAAAAATTTTATTAGTGTATCATTTTGCATCGGGATGCAGTACGATGGTTACTTAGGCCCACTTTATGTATAATGTTTTACGAAATTTAATTGAAAATAAGAGCAATATCTATAGAAGAGCATTATTATTGAACAAATATTTCCGATTATTATATACGTAACATTACGTGCAATACAATTCCATATGAAGTAGAAATATAATCCAGAATTCCTCAAAATATAATGAAACCTTTTTAGAATCGTGAATTACGTTTATTTTGAAATAATTATTTCAGGGCATAAGCCTTAATACCTCTTCCAGAATCAGTGGACACATTACCTTCTCCTCGGTTTACTCCGATTTTATATTTATACTTCAAAACGGTTTTTGGGATGTCTCGTTATTCAGTTATGTTAAAGAACTTCAGTCGATATTCCAGAATTTTATTACTTTCTGGGTCTATCTTTAGATCATTTCCGAGGTCTTCGTTGCAGCATTTTTCCAATTTTATATAGCCATGCACTTATTTTATAAATATTAAATTCTATATATTAATTAATTAAACTTATGAACGTCTCCTCCTGCTCTGTTGATCACGAAACTAGGTTGAAATCGAAGAGTCATTACCATTTTCAGAAGAACACGCTAAAGGATATTATTCAGAGACAAGTGAAAACAGTATATTGTTTACAAAATTGTTTCAACATTATCTTTTCCTGTATTTGTTAATATTCCATTTGGTCTCTTCCTTTCAGAGATTCCAATTAATATTTGGCATGCATTTATTTCTTTTAGAATGCCAAGTGCATTTCACATGCCTTTGGCCCTTTCATTCTCATTGTATTGTTCTCAAATATTTTAAAATTACGGTGATACTAAAATTTCGTACAGTAAGTTTATTCGGTGCCAGACTTAAGCTTACGCTAAGTAGGCTGCAGTTTATAGCCTTACGATATGAAGAACCTTAAAAATGCATTTAAAATTTAATGTTTAGATTTACATAGTCATATTTGAACTCAAATGATAGTATATTGCTTTCATTCACATCGGTCTCATGTTTATTTTAATGTTCTTATTCAGTCAGAATAATTAAATGTATATTAGGACTTTCGAATTTTTTTGGGTATCTTAAACTTCATATAGCTTACGGCCTCTGAAGGTTAAATTACGACTCTGGGTCTGTCTTAAAATTAATTATTCTTAAATTCTGAAGGTTGATATTTTTCAAGACAATGGATACAGAGGAATGAAAGTTGAGTACCCACTTAGAAAGTCCAGAACGGAATACAAAGTACTGAAATTAATTTCCTATGGTATATCAAAGGCTGTACAAAATTAGACCATAAATGATACGTACCTTGTACTTTATATAATAAAGCAATGTCTTAATAATTGGCTGCAACATTTAAATAAAATGAAAGATTGCCTAATCCATAGAGTGAAGGAAAAGAAAACGTGTTTTGTTCTGTTCTCTTCCAGTATTTGTTCAATTTGTTCGGAAAACTAGCTATCAAATAACTAAATTATCCAGTTTATTTCTCGTCATTAAATTTAGACATAGTGCTGCAACACAAGAACGCCTCCACCTCGAATAAAACAATGACACGACCAAGCGCATATGAGTGACTCAATGGGATAATACACCACTTCTTGTGCAACACAAAAGATAAAGTGTTGTATTACAAAACAGTGGTTTATGAACATGACTTTAAGGATCAGAATGCAATCTTTATACACAGTGTTTTGTGACAATACATTGTGTGAATTATATGGATTTTAAGGACCGATTTAATACATCGCGCCACTGATGATGACCTCATGAGGTTGAAACGCGTCTGGCACAATGTGTTTTAAAGTGTTTCAATGCGTAAACCGTTGGTTTATTTACGTGTTTTTATGTGTTTAAATTCGATACTACACGGTAAGCAAGGTTTTAAGATCATTAAATTTACGTAACTGAGCCATCAGCTGCATGGACTGTACAGTGTTGAATGCTAATATTTAATTTTAAATTATATTGATCGTGGCCTAAGTTATGGCACTATCCTTGAACCTGAAACGATTAAAGTAAACCACATAAAGTTTTACGATAACTGGTTTTCGGGACAAAAGAGGAATCAGAGACTTTCTAATGCGAAACAGGTTTCTTTGCCAACACTCATCCCCACGTTGCTTTTTATATTTCTTTCCATGCAAGTTGCTTCCAAAGTCAACTCATTTCCTGTTCGTTTATCTGCGTATAATGTACAGTCTGACTATATGTGTTACACAGAAATTATGCCTAAGAATTATATAGAACTTAAAACTATCGTAATAATTCCTCTACTCAGTTTAATTACTAACTCTGTTTGTACAATTTACATTTATAATATGATACTGTAATTTACAGGAACAGTAAAGGCAGCTGTTAAAGGATTTGTATTGAAATTTAAGTCGTGTCAAGATTTCCGTCTTCTGGGTTGTTGCCCAGATGACGGAGGCAGTATGATCTCTGAAACGTTGGTTAACATCGACCAGACTTCACAGCTCAACAACCCAGAAGACGGAAATCTTTATACTCACCGCTGTGAGAACCTCAAGTCTTACTTAAGTCGTGTCATTGACATCTTTATCTTTTAAACGGTCCAAATCTGAAGGTTGCCGTCTTCTTTGTTATTGCGCCGTGTAGTCTGTCTGGTAGAAGTTTTCCGACGTTTCGGAAGTGTTTGCTACCTCCATAATCAGGATGATGAGTGCCGTGATGATGAAAGAAACGAACTTCTGATACGTCGGTGAACTTCTATCAGACTAAACGGCGCAACAACTCAGATGACAGGCATCCTCAGACTCACCGCCGTTAACTCATTTTATATTAACGAAATTTTCATTATCGGACTTATGAGTAACAAGAGGGCCCACTACACTGTGCAACAAATTATAGGTAATTTATTGTTATGGGCATCAAAATAAGTTGAATCTATAGATTTTGGGGTGATAAACACAGAAACAGTGCTTACATTGACAGATTGGCTCTTATTTTCGAAAAAAACTAGTTTGTTTTATTTATACAAGGTATTTTTTAGTACATGGCAGTAAGATGTAGCTACAAACACATCTTTGTAAAACACGGCGCCTCTTTGTCTTTTGTTTATAGTTAGTTACTGGAGCATCTCTTTTCACCATCCGACAATAATCAGCTAACATGGCGGCACTTCATTTGCTTTTGTATCTTTGCTCCATCGCTGAGATGTCTTGATGGAAGCGCTCACCATGTTCGTCGCTGACGGCACCACAGTTTGACGGGAAGAAATCCAGGTGTGAGTGTAAGATATGCATCTTCAATGACATATTGCACCCCAATTTTCCATAAGAAGTCAGTGAGTTCACTTTCTGTTTGATAAAATTTATCACAGTCATTATTTCGAGTACGAAATGTTGTCACTTTCACAGAGTGATCTAGAAGATTCCACTGTTGTAGCCTCGAGGCCAAAAGCTCTGCCCCATTCTTCGGCAGTTCTAGGTCACTGATGAGGTCATTAAGCTCACTTTCTGTGATCTTATGTGGTTCAGAAGGATAGAGTTTTGTACAAAATGCTGGATCCCTTGACGTAGACGGCTACTGTACTTCTTCGTTTATATCAAGCTCAACATGAGCATCACCAGTGTCTTCATCTTCATCAGACTCTACATAAAACTTTCGGGCGGTTCAGGAATAGGTAATAGTTCACCGTGAGGGACGGGGCGAATTACAAATGGTATATTTGGGTACGTAAGTGTCCACTTTTCATTCATTGTTACCCCTTTTCAAATAAAAATAACAGTCTGTGATGTGATTTGTTGGATCCCTCCATACTATGGGCACTGCGAAAGGCTCAGAACGTCCTTTACAATTCACCAACGGTTTGAGTTCTGATGAACAGGTAGTGCAGTATATGTGTGGAGCCCAGTTCTTGTCCTGATCGCCTAATTTACACCCAAACTACAATGCGCAAGCCTTTTTTATGGCTTAGTTAACGTACACTCTACTGAAGAAAACGTAACTTCTCCACATACGTAACAGACGTTATTCGGACTATTCACACAATTACGGACATTTTAATCTTACACGACACAAATACTGCGCAAAAAGTAGGAATATCACAGAGGACCGTTAACTGGGAACAAATCACCCAGTACCTGGCCGAATTCGAAGAATACTGCAAAAGTTGAAGATGAATTTGAAGCGGCAACAACTTATCACGTAATGCAGAGTGGGGTGACTGTTGCTGATCACGTTTTAAGAGCGTGGTGGTACTATTTATATTATTTATTTAGTGTTCTGTCTGACGACAGGTCAATATGAACAGGATCCTTCCATCCTTTTCTCGGACTGGGACCTGTTCATATACGTTCTTGGCAGATGATCCAGAAGTGGTTTGCCATTGCTGCTGGTGGTACTATAACCGATAATAATTTAGAGTAACTCGCTAACATGAGACCCCAACTGTTATTCGAAAACGGGAGCCAATCGACAAATTTTAATGTAATTTTCGTGTTCAGCAGCCTAAAATTAATCAAGATTGGTTAGTTTCGTTTTTATAACATTTTACGTGTTGACCAGTGCTATGGAAAACTGAACTAATAAAATCATATTGACTGTCAATTTTATAGAAAAATTTGTGCCTCCTTTCAAACAAACGACATGCATACACTGGATACCAACAATACACAAAGTGTTACTAATATGGCGTCTTCTTCTTTTGTAATCAATCCTTGGATTGGTTGGCAGCAGCTCTTTCTGAGCTGCTGATACTTGGGTAATCCTGAGGATCTTTAATGCGGTGGATTCCCCTTGCCTTCAGCATCCTTTGCCGTTGACCTATCCGGGTACCGCCTTTAGGGGTGATTTCTCACCCCAAGTGTATCAGGGTGCCCTGAACCTCCACCCACTCATCCTCCCTCCGAAGAGGCTGTTGGCACAATTCAATATATACTTTCTCAGGTCTCAGATATTCATTCAGTAAGTTCTCTGTCATGTGGTCCAAATCGCTATATTTCTTTCGTAACTAGCAGTTAATTTGTTAACTCCTTGTTTTGCTTTCAAAGGTTCCATGTACAGCATCGCATATCATGTACAATCTTAATATATTTTACATGTATATTTATCATTCTCCTTTCTTATAACAACATCGTCTTGTGCGAATTGTTCGCCGAATTTACGACTAATACAGTCCATAAAATCATCAGGGCATTTGTTTATTTATTTACAGTTTACTTAAGGACGATAGTGAATAATGATAAGGATACCTGTTAAAGGCACTGGCCTGGATGGCCTGAGGAAAATCACAAAATACTTCAGTCTCCGAGCCGAAATTTCAACCCGGGACCTCGCGAATACGACGTTCGGTGTCAGGTTTCTGTTTATTCTGAAAATGAATTTTGTAGATGAATGTAAATCCATTATTTATGGTTTGGTTTGGTTTGGTTTCATGTCCATGGAGTTTTTAACTACACGCTTCTTACCGAATAATTGTGATGTCAGAAACATCTGACAATTCTGTCTTGAGGCTGGCAACAGGAAATTAACGAGCATGGGGTATCTAGAAGCATTACTGGCCATCATGAAGACGAGACCAAAACTGAGGGTTGATTCATAACTATGATTTGCTACTGAGGTCGAGTTTTGGCTATGCATCTAACTTGGTACAGTCTCTCAAAAACAAGACATTTAATGGGGTGTGTGAGTTTGTTTAACAAATGTTTCTTATGACGGATTTCCAGTGTGACTAGTGTAGTATGAGAAAATGATAGGATTTTTCACGGCTAAGCAAGTGGAGTCGTGGGTAAACAAATATCTAATAACGCCATTCTAAATTTCATAAGTCATGCCACACCAGTAAGTCCAATGTTACTTGATGGTTAACGTTTCTCGACATATCTACAGCTTCGCTGTTACTACTATTCAATCCATCGCCAATATCTGGGATTCTATTCTTTCTTTCCACTATTCTATGCTTTCCTCTCATCTGACGGTTGGCAGATACAGCCATAAATGAATATGACAGGTGGAATAAAATAGGTGTGTTAAATGTTTAATGGGTATGATATTTATCAGTTCGTAACCAGATGAGTACACGATACATGAACCTTCAGACAGGATAAGGAAATATGTAACTAATGTTTCCTTCATGCATTTTTATTAAAATTGTTAAGGTATAGTCTGTTTATATTTTTCTTTCAGAACGTTTGTGTACGGTTTCATTTAATTACAGGTTTCACATGGCAACGCCGATGGTCGAACCAAGAAACCGGAGGTGAGTAGAAATTAAAACTACTAGAACAAACTACATTATTAGGCCATAGTCCTGTGCGTTTGGTAGAAACGTAGTTCATAGTTTGCTGATCCTATGTAGAAATAAACAGACAGAGATTGTAAAATACGTTTTCAAGTAGTTGAATTGGTTTTGCAAGTTGAAGAAAATGGTTTGCATTAACTCCTTATAATAAAATAGCTGTTCCGAATAATATTACATTCAAATTCACAATAAATTTTGATCAGGCGTCACGAAATTAAATTTACATAAATGATTCGAAAATAGAATATTATGCGAATTTGAAAACAGATTTTTCATAAATGAAGAGCAAGTAAAATGTTATTAATTTTCTAATAAATAATAATACATTTTTAGTCGTATTGGTATCGAACAGTGACATTTGGTTTAAACTGAAGCTGCTCACACACTACAATTGTCAATTATTCTCAGACTTACCATTTCTCGGAGCACCTGAACAACACGGTGCTCTGCCGAACACCATTACAGCTGATCCTTTTATCATCTTATTCAGAACTGTGTACAATATTATTATTACAAACTCCATATTACGGTCGTGTCCTATCAACGAATGGCGATGGTGATGGCTGCTATAATGATGATGATAATAACAGGAATGCGAATTTCTAGCTGACCATTATTATATGAATTCAGGGGCGTAACACCTCATCCCATGTTGCGGCGTGTTTCAAAAGTAGCTGTCGACCAGACTACACAGCGCAATAACCCAGAAGACAGAAATCTTCGTAGCTGTACAACTTTGCTGGAGAATATAAATGTATTTAAAGGACGTGTGCAATATTTTTAAATTCACAAATTTAGCCAAACACATCAAGTTTCATGCACACAAACTGTAGTACCGAAAACCGCCACCGCGAGCGCTCCTGGCCAGTTGTGATCAAGATGGCTACTTTCACAGGTGCGGAACGAGCTTGTTGTGTGCTTTGGTTTGAAGAAACAAAGTCTGCTACAACGTTCGAAGGGAATTTCGCACCCATAATCGCAAGGAACCACCCAGTAGGCGTACAATTTACTCGTGGCACAAGAATTTTGTTGAGACTGGATGTTCTGTGTGCCATACCAAGAAAGCCGGTAGGCCACGTGTTTCTGAAGACGCCGTGGAAAAGATTAGGGAGAGCTTCGCTCGAAGTCCACGCAGGTCAACGAGACGTGCATCTCGGGAAAATGGGATTCCACATGTGACTGTGTGGCGAGTGTTATGAAGACGTTTACACTTAAGAGCGTACAGATTATCCATCGTGCAAGCCATTTCAGATGGTGATAAACTGGCTCGTAAGAAATTTTATACGGAAATGTTGCGGCGGGTTGAAGACGACGAAGAATTTCTGGACTCAGTAAATTTCAGTGACAAAAACACGTTCCATTTCACTGGTAAGGTCAACACCCACAACTGCAGGACTTGGGGTAGTGAAAATCCACGTTCCTTCCTGGAACATGTTCGTGACAATGGAAATGTTAACGTGTTTTGAGCCCTCAGCAAAGATAAAGTGTACGGCCCCTTCTTTTTCATGTAGAAGACCATTACCGGCATCGTGTATCTGGACATTCTCCAACAGTTCCTCGTTTCTCAACGTGACGAAGATGACCAGGAAGGACGCATTCACTTCCAGCAAGACGGTGCACCTCCTCATTACCTCGGAGAAGTGCGCGAGTACCTCAACAACCGTTTCCCAGGTCGGTGGATTGGTCGGGGTCGCACCAATAGCATGGCCACCTCGTTCCCCGGATCTAACACCTTTAGATTCTTTCTTATGGGGATTTGTTAAAGATCGAGTGTACGTGCCACATTTGAGAAAGTCATACAAAATTTTAATCAGTATATAAGAAGAAAATATTTGGGACATATTGGTATAGATGACAAGATAGTACCAGGTGATTCAAAAAGGACTTTACAAATTTGAAAGTGTATAGAAATTTATTCAGAAGGCTTACAGAATCGGTTGAGGTGTCATTTTGTAGCAAACCAAATCAAGGTTTACCTCAAACAATCATTTTGGTTCGATGTGATTGCCATTGGTGACACTGCAGACATCCCACCTGATATCAATTTCTTGCCAAACACGGTCCAGCATATCCGGTGTCACTTCTGCAACTGCGGCGGTAATTCGAGCTTTGAGCTCAGTGAGATTGGCAGGTAAGGGTGGAACAAACACACGATCTTTAATGAAACCCCATAAGAAAAAATCGAGAGGTGTCAAATCTGGAGAACGAGGTGGCCATGCTATCGACCCTGTTCGACCAATCCATCGACCTGGGAAACGGTTATTGAGGAAATCCCGAACTTCTGTGAGGTAGTGCGCCGTCTTGCTGGAAGTGAATGCGTCCGTCTTGGTCATCTTGATCTAACTGTGGTATGAGAACATTTTCGAGCCATTTTCAAATGCACTGTCGCTTACGCTCGCGGTGACGGAATTCGGTACTACAGCACAACGCGAGTCAAACTTGATTTGTTTTGCTACAAAATGACACCTCAACCGATTCTGTAAGCCCTCTGAATAAATGTCTATACACTTTCAAAGTTGTAAAGTCCTTTTTGAATCACCTGGTACTATCTTATCATCTACACCAATATGTCCCAAACAATTTCTTCTTGTTTACTGATTAAAATTTTGTATGACTTTCTTATATTTCCCATAGCCGTTTCAAGCTCCAACCATCTTACAACCTTGATCTCATCACCGTAATAATAAGTGGTGAAAAATAGAAGAAATGCTCTAAAATATTTTAAAATTCTTGTTAATTTCTTCCTCTTAGATCATTATATTTTCTCATAACATGTTAAGAGACCTCTTAGTCTACGTAAGGTGTTCAATTATCTTGGGACTCAAGGTTTGGAACTGAAGTAAATATCAGACAAAGACGTGTTTATTATTTGAATTAACAGTGCCATTTTTATATGTACTGCCATCTCTCCTACTACGTACATAAGGAACGTTTTTTGTCAGTTGATATATATCTTTTTGTTTTTGCCCTTGCTATAAGAAGTCGAAAATTCTTCAGATTGGTTCACTTCTTCATCAGTCTAATGGAGATATTCTCTGAAGAAGTACATTCTCTGACTGGAACTAATATCTATAAGAAGTGTATCCGTGCGTAAATTTCCTGCGATTCGCTTCAGAGAGAGAGAGAGAGAGAGAGAGAGAGAGAAATAGAATGAAGCCCTTAATGAAAACAGACTTATTACAATCCGTTTCGAAGAATACTTTAAGTATATTAAACCTACTATACAAACTTGGTTTCTGTGATGAAGACAATTTTATGACTGCTGTATTACTGATATTGTACAGTGAATTCTATATTTAGTAGAATAGCTTTTAATATGGTACTTTGATATAAAAATACGAGTAGTATCAGATTATGACTTTTTGTTACCTATAATGTCATATAACATAGAGTTTGTTGGAATGTGTTCAAAAGGTTTAAATGTTGAAATTACATTTGTTATATAATGAAAGCAGAAAATTTATACCCCCAATTCTCCATATGAATTAATACCGTAGCACTTAATTAAGAACACCGATAATTTTACCTTAGTAGGAAAAGCGTGAAGTGGATCGTGTGAAGAAAGTTTTGGAGGGTGTGGTTTGGATTAATCTGGTATATAATACGGGCTAATATCCGGCGCTTGTGAATGCGTTTATGAAACTTCGGGTTCGATAGAAAACGGGAAATTTCTTGAGCGTCCTGTTCGCTTCTCGAGGACTTTGCTTCATGGAGATAGTCACACAGTCCAGGCATATTGTATTCCAATTATAGCGTCGGAAACCTACATCAACACAAATCAAGCGCCACATAAGTTATCAGCCGTCGGACGGTAAATTAATGCAGAACTCGTTAACGGGCTTGACTAAGTTACGCATAAAACATGAATTTAATTTTTCTCCTCCCGCTAGTGGTACGTGTTATGCAAGTTTCAAATTTGAGAAGCGCTCTCAATAAATAAGAATTAGATAGCCGAAGCTTAAAGATAGTTGTAAACCCTATTTTATTACACCAGGGTTGTATAAACTCTTGCGTAATGAGACTGAAGTATTGAATCGTTAATGTAATTTTGGTTCGAGGTAGTGCTATTCAGTATACCTCATCTCCCATCTGGTGAGTTGAAATTAATGCCGGGCAATGTATGATATCTCTGGGATTATTGTCATCACTCACACTGCATTTACTCTGAAACAACATAACTCCGTCGGAGACCCCTAATACACGTGGGAACTGCCCCAGTACCAGCGCTCTAGAAGCGACGCAAATCTGGAAATGCACCTGATGGAATTAAAAAAATGTGTTTAAAGAAATAGTTTTTCGTGAGTGTTAATAAACATTTCATCAAATCATAATACCTATTAATAGCAAAGTTCTTTACAAACAAACTCACAACTGCAATGTTTAACGATAGATATGTCATTTTTCTTCCGTAAAAGAAGTTAGGTCTGTTTATGGAAAATCTGTACTAATGATATAACTTATTAGTCAGTAAAATTGATTTATATAACATGAGCATAGAAAAGACAAACCGAGAAATTCTCGCGAAAATGAGACAGAGATGTTTATATTTGCTCAGTTACTTAATAAATTCCGAATCCGAATGTTTATTGCCATGTTTATGTAAGCACACCACTTGCATCTGTACTGAAACAGGATATGTAATCATGTCCACGCCGACCTTCTGAAAGAAAGATCACTGTTGGGCCTGATATTAAGATTTCGTGACATGCTGGATTTGTGATGACAGATTTCCGTCCTCCCACTCCTCAGGATTAAGGACTATTTACGTCGGCATGTCGTGGCGCCCAGTCAGTTATCACTGGTGCCGGGTAAGAAGGGCTTAAGTCATACGAAAGCCATATGTTATATGTCTTGTCTCAAACTCATCTTGCTAAGCATCAACGGCATGTTTTGAATAGATGTATTTATATAAGTTTTCAGTCTCATCTGCTGCTTTATACTCAGCCATCCTTGTTGCATATAAATTGATCTTTTGTGCCCTTCTGATACACAAAAAGAGTGATGTGTTAACTGTATAATGTCACTAAGCCATAATAGATTCTCTGTTCTGTTGAGCGAGATTGTTTGGTGGCTCAAACGGTTAGAAGGGCTGTTAATTGAAGTGTATATTAGGTAATACCTTTGGCCCTACAATAGATCAGATCGGATAAGTGTAAGTCCCAAGTCCTAAGTGCAGTTGGAGGAGATAATCACATATAACGAGATCATTGCCATGTTGACTATGTATTGTGCAGCATGATTATTACAGGTTAATGATAATTCATCGCAGCAAATTAACTTACCGCCAAACCAAACGTAAAGTTTTCATTCGTCAGACTTCCAGCTTGTCAGTACAGCGCGCCTTTGAAATACAAATGACGTTGTTTGGGACTGATGGCTTTCAGTTAATCGGTAACAGAGCCAGGAGGATTACGTCACATTAGGTTTGTAAGTCTTCTGAACTATCCGCTCCTCCAACATTCACATGATCAAAGCTACAGAGCTAAAACAAAATGGAGCCCATGTGGTCAGAAGGGACTGGCATAATCATTAACACTTTTCACGAACTGAACGAATTATCATGCCACACTAACCAATTTCACTCTCTGAATTTCTTCATTCTTCTACCAAACTGCATTGCCTTTTTCACTAGGTCAATGAGAAAGTAAGTTCTATCAGTTATATTTGTTTGTTGGATAGCACTGACCTTTGGCTGTAAGCCGCATCGCATATTGAGGGTTAACCAACGTTTCATCAAATACTGCATTTGCCATCTTCGGGGTGAGTGTGTAGTGGGATACCAACCAGCTAACAAGCTCAGAGTTCTGCGCAAGTGTAGAACATCGTCATTTCTAGGTTAAAACAACCTGCCTCTGAAATGCAAAAACTAGATATATTAAATGGTTCCTTATAAACCACGGAGTATCCATAAATTAGTGGAGAATTAGAAGATAGTGTAAGTAATTATTTATAAATCGTATGAAAAGCGTACGTACTAAAAATGTTTTTCCCACGTGTTTTGGAAGTTCATACATGAGGAAGAGATGAGACGGAATACTTTAAATAGCACATGGTGAGGGAAGAATGTGATGCAACCTTTGGTGATTATGACAGAAGGAAATTTATTTACAGCGTCGAAAATCTAAGGACAAGAATGTGTATCACTTTAAAAAAAGTAACATTGTGCCTGTGATATATGCTTAATGTTAACGAATACGCAACAGAATAGGAAGACACTATGCAGACACACGACAAAAGTTTTGTTGTTTATAACGCTCTCTGATGATGTCAAGACAAATGTCCGGATAATACCTTAGAACAGGACTAGATCGTCTACTTCCATATGCTTACTCCTCTTCATTATGAAAATTTTTCAGTCACATTTAATAATCCGTATTCTGCGTGTTTAAAATAGCATCGATAAATGACTTAATATTCAGGAAAATGAGAAAATTCCCGTATTCCATTCTCGGCCCAGGAGCCGTCTGTTATGAGACCCTTCGTTGTTTTCGTCAACTACTTCATTTTAATCTCATGGTGGTGGATTTAAATAACTAACGACCACAACTTTCCACATTCTTCCATATGAATTATTTGCAGCAGGCCTAATCCTGTCATCTGATACTACATAACATATGCAGTTGATAACGTGTCCTTAAATGAAGTAACTTAGGATGACAAAACCCCTGCTGTAAATGTCCCTTATGTTAAAATGTATATTATCATCGTCAACTTCTGTAGCTCTACAACCGGTTAATATCTATATGTTCATAGAAAATTGTTTCATATTTATTTTTAAAATTATTTCTAAGTTCCAGGAATACTGCTACTGTTAATGAATGGAGTTAAAATTATGTCATTATTATAAAAATGAGACTGCTCTGGTGGTTCTGGGCTATTTCAAGAAAATTTCCCTGAACACATTGAGTGAACAGACGCACTTTACTTAATGAAGTATTTATAGTACCTAAGAACTAACAACGTTTTCTAAATAATTAAATACAATAAGTGAATAAATAATAGTCCAGTAGGTAGGTAATCGACCACTCGTTAAGACTGATTCTTTTGATTTCGTTATCAAACAGCCAAACGACTCACCAGTGGGTCACGACGCACTGTTTTTCTCGATGTATTTTTCCTCTCCGGCTGGATTATTCCTACAGATTCTTGAGCGTTGCGACAACTAAATCGCTGAAAATGAGGTGTTTTTCAGAGGTTGTGTAATGGGTGAGCGCGAAACAGGGCAAGACTAACCACCCGGAAAGTTGCAAGAGCTCGTTGTTATGTGACGGAGAGATAAAGTTTCCAAGTCATATTTGAAAGGATGGTCTGCGCTGGTCGATATCTTAGCATTCGCAGGTGTTTTCTATGAAATTCGAGTACTTTTCACTAAAGTGGCAGGTGATGTCACTGCCATACCCAGCTTGTCAGATGACCTAGAAGGGCGAGACGAAATAATCCCTCACTATCACACACAAGGCTACCGATGATCAATTTGTCAGAATATGACTCAGACTCCAATCTAGCACTATTCTCACAAGAAGCATTATTAATTTGCGTCTATGACACTCATTTTCCTTATCTTGAAGCAAATTGAAAAATTCATAAATATAATTAGAAACGGTTTGTGTTTCTTGAAGATAGAAACTATTTATTTAAGGTATATTAATGACGATTTATAAGTACCTCAGACTGTATATCGTCAAATGAGAGGATGGAGTGAATAATGAATTGTAAAGAATGTGAGAGGAAGCTGTCGTAGCCTAATTTAGTGTAATAACCCGGAATTGCTTGGAGGGAGTTTGGAACCGAGTTTTAAGAAAATTTCGATAAAAATCGTGTTTTTAAAAGTTAATTTATACATCAATTATGTATTGAAAGTTGTAAATAATATATTTAATAAATTTGTGCAATCCATAATAGGGTATATATTTTAACTTTTGTATGCAGATTAAAATTTATCGCAACTATTTGTAAGTTTATATATCGTCTTGGAGCGAGCTAAAGACCGAAAAGTTTTAAATTAAATCAATTATTATTTGTTTCTGTTGAACAGTGTTAATACTTTCTAAAAACAAAATATGTATGTGTGAAGTGAGCAGTCGAAATACTAACGTAATATAAAGGTCCATAACACACGTATTTTACAAATTACACAACTGCATACAAAAACGCTATGAAATCATGGCTTTCAAACAGTTAAATCCAGTAGCGTGCATCTCAACTCTCTTTGATTAGAAAAATCAACAAATGTTATCGCTAACTCTCAGTCCAATCTCTCTAGCGAATCCCTGAGGCACATTCGGTATAGAAACCTCTGGTTTGAGTGATGAAACTGTTAAATATTGATGCTGGTTATATACGTGGTCCTAGCGTCTATTCTGAGAATCAAGGTGACAGATTCCTCTGAAGCTTTTATATGGTATAGTGTTTGGGTCCAGACTAGTCGTAGTGACGCTAGGTACTTACGCAACTTCTGAAGTCATCAATAAATAAATTAGACGATGTTGAATAATTTCCAAATTTAATATGGTACTTCTTATTTGCTTTGATTTTTAATTTACCGTATTACACAATCATTAGGTTGTATATACTTCATCAGATTGTTCCAAAATATCTATACATACAATCAATGAATAAATTAAATACATTTTAATAAATTGAACAATTACACACGTCATCATTGGCATTTAGTTAATAAGCAAATCTAGTGTAGGTGTACAAAAGGACCACCATCTACGTCTTTCGTATACACATTTGTATCGATAACAGGGTTATATGAACTGATACAACCACGCAGTCAGAACATAATCACGATTAGGTTATGATGAAATATTAACCACATTTTTGTTATGAACGTCATATTTCTATAACAAATTCAGAAATGTATAATCTGTTGTAGTAAAGTTTAATCACCATGCATAAAGTCAACCACTATTTTATTGCGATTTTATACAACAGCAAAGAAGGTTTACCATCAAGGATAGTATTATTTATTATCTCAGATATATTTTTCTGCATACCATTGTAGGAAGTTAGTGATGAAATTCGGTTAAGAATTTAATAAATTCCTTTCATGAATGCCGTTCTGTTAACGTTGCATATCCATAAATATTACCACTCTACTTCTTACACATTCGCCTCATCAACATTATTCAAATAATAATTGTATATATTCATTAAATATAAAATGGTATTTATATACCATGCATATATTTCTATATTTATAAGTGTGTTTGCTAATTTCTGTAAAGTTTAAATAGAGATTCATATAAATTATAAGTTTGATGGACAAAACTGAAATTAAACGTGCTCCACATATAAGCATAACCGGAGAAGGATTAAATTTTATCATATTTTACTATAAGGAGACCAGAGCCCGACTTGGGCTGTAACACCATTGGATGGATGAATCATATTTTACTATAAAAATTTGATAGACGAATTTTTTAACACTGCTTCTTAACTATGGATTGTGGTCTTCTGGAATATGACATCGTGTAGTTTTACAGGTGGTAGGAAAGGTTCCGGAGGAACATACCACTTCCATCTTTGTTTACAATCAAAATTTTATTTATAAATTCTCAAAAATTTAGTAATCGCTTGACAGACTATAAGGTGTCGTAACACAGAATTCCATACTTCTATGACATATCAGTTCATGTGACTTGTTACATGTTAATGTCGTTTCTTCAGTGGTTTACATAAACGTCTTTCCGCAAGGCGTGTATCCTACAGTTCTCGTATGTTAATTTTCATTCTTTGTATTGATTTTTAGTGAGGTCTGTAATTTTATATGCGGTTGATTATTAACTGAATTTTTACTTCAAGTAGTTGTAATATATTGTGTAAACCTCAATCCTCCATTTTACTAAAGACATAACCTTCATTTCAGTTTGCCAATATAATTATTTCAAATATAAATTCTTGTAATGTTTTACACTACTGAAGATTTAATAATACGTCACGCCATCTTCTGACAGGTTCAAAATACTAATTAAGAAATATATATATTGTTACGTATATGACAATACAGAACTTCTAATATTGTCTGTGTATTTCAGTGTAAACACACGTTTAAGTGTTTTAACCATTTAATATACCATTATAAACGACATTTACCTGCACCGGAGAAATAAGTTAGTAATTTTATTTCTTTTGTGAGCCACTGCTTTACTGAAACCCCTCATAATGCAAGAAGAATCTACCTTTAAGTTAATTTTATTTGAATTGTGATGAATTATATGTGAATTGTGTCATTATATTTGTGTATCCATGAATGTCCACAGTATTAACAGTGACGAATTTTCATAAAACTTGATACGAATATCGTACCACTAGAAGAAATCTCATACTCTTTCCTTTTCTTTCCATCACCAACAACATGATAGCCCTCGTTCTTTCGAGATTGAAGCAGCATTGGACTTACTGTCAGCGTAAGATTTTGTAATAAATATTTAAAATATGTTCAACCGTTGTTAAAATGTTTCTTTGTTTAAAGTAAACTAGATCATGAAAACCGCGAGGAAAATTTCATTTTCGGTATACCGACTACTTCTAATGAATAACTCTGTCCCAGTCCTGAAAATATAAACAGTATTCTCTACGAAATGTTGGTGTCCACGTGCAAGTCTACATGACACGACAACATAGAATACCATAATCATCAACATTTTAAAATCCGTGAGAACCATTAGTCTCAAATTAGATAATTATACCTGAGGATTTGTGATTCCTTTTAATGATAGATAATAAAACGCATCTATAAAAACTAAATGAAATAAATAATATATATATGGCTGGGCTGAAAGAATATTTCTGATTACATCGGGAGAATTTAATGCCAACTTGTTGTGCATCTCTTAAATTATAAACTGGACGTAAAGGGGCATATAAAGTTTTTGTTGTAAGTTTAAAGGATTTGGCGAAACGTAGACGTCATAAGTTCTTCTCAGATTCTGTGACGTTCCTTGGTCCGTCTATATATTATTTCGGTTGCGTAGGTCGTAAAAAAATTTCCCCCACTTTTCAGACACCATGTAACATTCAGAAACATTATTTCTTTGCGGAGCGTAGTTGTTAGCTCACCGCCAGAGCTCCAAACTCGAGGACCACACTTTATCATCAGTCCGTGACTGCGTGTTCACAGCTATTCTTCAGATCTAAAGACTGTCTTCTTCTTCTTCTTATTTTTATTCTTCTTCTTCCTAAACCTGACGATGTTTACTTTTATTACATATACTGTATCCAAGTAGGCCTTAAGTACTGTTAATGTTGCAACTGTGATTCGTTCAACAAAGTATGTAGTGTGAGAGAGATTGCATTTAATTTCCGTATTTCAGAATGCAAAGTCACTTCATACGCCTAGTAAAATTTTTCCATACAAAATTTTTAATAATCAAACACGCATTTTGAGCACATGTTCAATTGTAGGCATTCTTGGTACCTTAAATTCAGAATATGTATCTATTTTGTCTTCCTATCTTCTAAAATAAAGTGAAAAATAAATTTTACATACTCTCTTATAGCCTATCGATAAAACCTGGTTTCTCACACTTATTTTGGTTGTTTAACAACAGAATGCTTATTGAACTTAAAAAAGACAAAGTAGCTGGTGGCTGCAGAAAATCTACATTGAACAGCTATTTAAATTGTATTCATTGCCAAATATTATCAGAGTGATCGAATGGTGAAGGTTGTTGTGGAAAGATCATGTAGCACGTGTAGGAAAATCTAAATTGCTTTCAGTAATTTATTCGGAAATCCTGAAGGGAAGAAACGTTTTGAAAAATCTAGAAATAGTAGAAGCAGTTCGAACAAATGATGGGGGGTAGTGCATCAAATTCAGATTAACAGTCCGCAAGAAACCGAAAGCTCCAGTGGTAAATCTGAAGACATGAAAAGGATGTGGATTTTCTCATGAAAAATGCCATACGAATACCATATCCGTAAAACATCCTTTACCAGGCCATTCTCGTTGTCAAGATTTTGAAAGCGTCCGATCACGATAGAGAAGTCAATGGCGAACAATGATGTTTTGTCTCCTTTCGAACTAACGACATTTTTAAAAAGAGCAGAAACCAACCTTGCATAGCAATTCAGCTACAGGGATCTGACTTAAAAGATTTTGCGTAGACATTGTCTGAATTACAGATTGGTTAAAAAATGCTGCTCCCCCGCAGGTGTTTCCACCTTGGCGTGGCGGGGGGGCTTGTGTGTCCCGATAATCCCGAGAGCTATGCCGGCGGTAGCTTTGCTACCGGTAGGGCCTCCCAAGCCGGACAAGTCAAGGGTAGGGACCAGACTAAGAGAAATACCCGGGTCCTCCAGATTGGGGGTTGGATCGTAGGGCCAACATCCCTACATCTGTAAAAAATTATATATTCTATTGAAGCCGCGGATGAATGGGTAAAAGAATGTACGGCAACGACCTTTTCGACGGAATATGGCTTTCGAATTTGGCACTTGGAACGTCAGAACCCTTTAAGGAACAATATATGGGAGAAGGCCAGTGGGAAGACCTAAAGGTAGATGGCTGGATGCAGTGACGACTGACTCCAGAAATCTCCTTGGAACAGGAGCTTGGAGAAGGATAGCGTTAGATAGAGAGGATAGCAGGAAGATGATAGAGGAGGCTAGGGCTCGATTTTGGGCTGTTACGCCATAGTAGTAATAGTAGTAGTAAGAAATGCTGATTAAAAGTTCGCCGAAGTTTTGTATGAAGTGGAATTTAAATACAGTCCAGATGAAAAGCTTACTAAAGTGAATTTAAAATTTGTGTAGCAGAGACCCAGGAAAAGAGACGCAGTTCAAAAGACGCAAAAAACTGTAATTTACGCCACCCGTAGCAGAGTGGCGAACGGCAAGAATAAAGACACAAAATAATTGTTGAAATACATTACTTATCCATGACAAGAAATATTACTGTTCACTTCTGCACATACAGAAATAATGTATTCCAGTCATTAAACTGCAAGTACAATCCTGACAAAAATTTTGCAATATAAATACAATATGGTCCTTACGCAGTATGTTTGTTCTTCAAAAATCGCACTGATAACAGAGTTATTGACATTCTAAAAATAATAAGAATCCGAAAATGACATGTAACTAATCTGTAAATTGTACTTATAACTTTGTATAAGTTGCATATTTGTAAAAAAATTAGAAAAAATAAAACCTTTGCTTACTTAACCGAAACATACTGACGATCTTGAATATATCACACAACAGTCCTCAAAATTACAAGTAGAAACTTGTATTGATATAATTTATTAAAATATGGGTGTTACAAGATACTGTCTCCAGAATGATAAAAAATTATTGGATAATTTATCAACAACCTAGTTCAAAATCGAAGCAACACTACAGCCAGTAAAATATCATTGTCGGAGGGTTAGAGACAATAATTGCGTAAGTTGTGAAACGGAAGTTTTGACGTCACTTTCCTCAATACTTGTGAATTTTTGTTTAGAACCTTGTCATTCCAAATCCATGCATTGGTCTCGTCCAATGTTAACATTTAAACTTACAAAGATAGCTTCCTTCCAAATTCTTCCCCATCATAAATTATTCATAATTCTGCTATTGCACCACCTATAAGCTATTCACTCATTGAAATATTATCATTGTATTTCCCGCAAAATGTCTTCTCGTAAAGTTGCTCCACTTTGGATAATATCAAATATCTCACAAAATTTAATAGTCAAATAGTAATTCAGATGTTATTCCGTGTGTCGAAATTTTTTTTTTCATTGTCAGATACACAACTTCGCTCTTAAATCAAATCCTTCTTTCCAGATAAGTAATGTTAGAATGCTTTTCAATTCCTGTCCCATTTTCACCCAGTTGTTTAATACAAGGAATGTTTTGTTTCCTTCTCTCTCTAGTGTTTATGAAATGTTCTTGCCATAAATTCTCTACATGTAGGCCTAAATGTGAAGAATTCTTCTCTTGTTGTTACAAATCAATACCAAAGCGGAGTGTAAGGTCAGTGGTATTGTGAACTCCACCGTTCAACAGTAAAATTATAGTCCTATTATTCTTTCGTAGAGTTCACATACAAAATACGCGGAAAGGAATGTTAAATAAAATATATAGAGCAACAAACATTCTTTTTGCCTAGTTCTATTTAGGTCGTCCTTCATTCTGGCGTACAATTCTGCTGTACGCTTCCAGCAATCTTCCTTGTTTATATTATGCATTGAACTGTTACAGCTAGTTTTCTGGTCTCCTATTAAAATGACCGTTTAGTTTTTGAATCTCATTATTTTCTAAGCATGACAAGTGACGTGTCTAATAACAGAGCACCGTCACTTAAAAGATAAACCTCTTCAAATTGGGGAAAGTCAGTAGCCCTTTTGCAGAACGTGTAAACATAAAACAGAAACTGCTTTGCATATCCGCCGTGGTTATAAGACCCTCTCTGAGTTACGAATCCGTTACCTGAGCGGGTATTTCATAAGACCACGTGATTACCATGAGATCCTGCTATATAGGATGTTGTGCTTCGCTGTAAGTGAGAGACTACTAGCGAGTTAAAGGAACGGAGATGCACAATAGATCAATGAAGTTCGCGTTGCAAGGGTCCGTGTCTGACGCGCACCGAATTTACATTCATTTATTCACACAGCTATTTAACCGGAACTTAATTTCAAATCTTTAGAGCTATTTAAATTATTGTTGCTGAAAGATAATTTATTTCATACAGCACTACAGATTAGCTGATATAATATGATGATTCTTCTTGAAAAATAAGAATATGTATCTGTATAATGAGATCCCGCAATTTATGTAAACAGATTTTTACAAGTGAATGTTTTGTAGGTTTCTTTATTTTGAAAATTTCACCGTAAACTGGCATTCTTGAAGGATAACAAAAATAATTTTTCTACAAAAATTACCCTATCATTCTATGAAAATCAAGCCAGAAACTAAGTGTAACAAACTAAGTGAATCTGTTACAAAATTACATTAATACGGAATTTCTCATCTTGTACTTTATTATTTCCTAACATATCTTAAATGAACAGCGAGTTATTATGAAGCTTTCATCTTTTATGTAAGTTGAAGCTTTGAAGTTAGCAAAAAAATAATTTCACTTAAAGGAGTTCAATTTTTCCCGCCCATTCATTACTGTGCCTTAATTTTTCTTCTCCTTAGCTCCTGTTCTAATAGACTAACGGTATGCCGTTATGATAAACTAAGCCTGTTACCTGCTGCGGTTCATGTATAGAAACCCCCAGGATCTCGCCAGTATCGCGTTAATTACTTTGAAATATACATTGACATTTTAAACTGAAATTAATGCCACAACCAGAAACGTTTCTGTTTCGAAACGTAGCCTCCAGATGTAACTGAGGAGTACAGCAGTTACGCAGTCATATTAAAACATTCTTATTGCAGATGAAGCTTGCCGACATTTCGACTATGCCTTAATTAAATGCATGTAATAGATTTCCTTTAGGGGCTTGAAAAGATTATGTACCTTTTCAGCTCCATCTATAATGTGATAAAATCTGAAGGATTGTGTGATATTAGCACCCCCAGGAAACTGTGTAATGATAGATTAATCGACTGCAAATACAAAGCACATACAAGGAAACATGGTTTGAAGAAACAATTAAATTGTTGTTCTTTGTTAAGGTCCTTGTCTTTCTCTAATTAAGGACTTTGTGCCCTTTTAAAGTATCTCTGAGCACAAGATCCAATTGTTCATTACCTTGAATCCGAAATAAAGGCTACTCGTAGCACGTACAGGTCTTGAAACTTCTGTTTGAGTGTGAAGTTTTAAACACTACTTAAAATTCTGGATTGTCTTAGCTCATAATAATTTTTGAAGTAGTTCTTTACACAAGAAGCTATTTGCCAGAATTTCTTTTATATACGTATGTGGTAATTTATATTAGGTAAATATAATTACAGATTGTGATTGTATTCATTCGTTACTTTTTAACATTAATTTACCCTAGTGTTATTGATATTCTTGTAAGCTTAAAATTAATAGCATTACTGTTTTTTGTTGGAAACCCTGTCAAAACACTACTTCTTGCAAATATCTAGATGGCTCTACTTTATACTTACCTTGTCAGATGAAATCTCAACTATACCGTTCTGTCTCTCTTCCAAACAGACATTAATACTAAGGAACTACGAAGAGATAAGGTAGGGAGAAGGAATAAAACAGAGAAACCAAAATTAAGGTAAGAAAGGAGACAGCTGAGGGTCGGGGTAGACAAATGACTCCAGTATTAAAATTGTCTTAAAGACAGCGGTTCTCAGCTTCTTCCAGTTTTGATCTACTTGCGTCCATTTTTATCGAGTTGCGCGCTACAGATGGGTACTTTATTAAAAATTCTGCTAAGTTGGGACTATTGTAAACACATTTACATATCATTCAAAAGTTTTAACATCAGTCATTAATGAGATACATGACACTGCTTTTGCTTATTCAAACATTCAGATCAGGTTTAATTTATGTCGTAATTCGCATACATTCTTCTAAGTTTTCATCAGTCTTGATATGACGCTCTCAATTAAGCTCAAAATTTCCTCACATCTGAACTTAGAAAGTTTTTAGATTTCGAGTGACTACTGTGTATACAAACCGAAGGCCTCAAATTTGGAGACGCTGGACTACATTCTGCGATGCTACTATCTCACTTGCCTTATCATGGTATAGATCGATCTGACTGTGGTGAACCTCTGTAATGTTCCTTTTAAGGGTCACCCGACTTGGTCACAAGCGTTTACCTTTGATATTATGAAGATATCCTACTATATCGTATGTAAGTTTTGGTTTATATAGTAGTTAAGGTGTCACTGGTTTGGCATTTATGATGTGGTTTGACTAGTAGAGGAATTGGAGATTCCACTCAAGGAATGTTTATTAGGAAACCTGAGAGAAACCCCAGCGAGGTAACTTCTGGGTCGACTATCAGTGTAGCTGTTTTTACTATAGAAGCAGGAACACAAATTGACCCCATCGCACTTTTTATGTAGGTAATAAAAGTTGTCACTCTCTGAGCTGATCGCAAACGATTTTTTTAAATTTGCTTTGATTTCCAGCATGGACGCCAGCAGACTGAACTTTAATTTACAAGCTTTGTTTATCACATACACTCACTTTCAAGAATTTAATAATTTCAAATAAGACAAAGTAATCAACACTGATTATAAATTTAACTTAATTGGGGATTTCAATATTAAACTGATATTATGAGTTTCTTTATTAGGCAATATTAAACTGAGACTTTGTCTTTCTCCGACCGGTGGGACGATGCGTTCTCTCTATTTGCAAATTAGACGCCATCATTGAAAAAATAATTACTGCTAAAGTGCCATGTCTTACGGAAGGTATCCCGAAAATCTAACCCAGACCAAGTTGTCACCCGTAATTTGCTACGCTTGGTTTCTCCCCCTCCCAAACGTCTACAAGGAGATAAAGGCGCACACCTTGGGGTTTGCCACGTATTCGTTTTCTAGAGTCTCTTGTGCGTTGCGAATACAGGATCGTGCTTTCCACACAGCTGAATTATTCATTAAAATTATTAAAAACAAAATTTAAATACAAGAATATAAACCTCTTACCTTCTGTTTTATATATTTTTGTATAAAGTGGGTAAAGTGAAGGCATAAAGCGAAAAGAGTTCATGTCCGTCTGTACGTTTCGTCTCCAGAACCTATAAGGGTTACATTGACACTTGACATTATGAAACAATGGACATTCTAAAAATAGTACAAAATAAAAGACACAGAGATACAATAGAGAAATATCACATACAACAAACTTATAAACAAAACATCTGCCTAAACGACAATAACATTTACATTAATAACCCCATTTTTAATGCCCTTCAGTTCCTTGACCCCAACCCTGACAACCACCTTTCACCTACTCTCCCCACTAGCAACCGCAATCAGTAATAAACCTTGATCGGATACGGTAATACTTCTGCATCACCTCCAGACACAACTGTGTTGTCTACTAATTCATCTCTGGTATGTTTATTTTACTTTCCTTATAATATTATTTATTTATTTATTTAATTGTTTTCTATATTCATCCATATTCATTAATGTTTCTTTGAATCATTTACTTCACAGATCGATGTAAACATCAAAAGCATCACTTCAAACAATAAAGTTGATCCATTATATGAAAACTACCTCCAAAACTACACTACGAAAAATTGTAAAAAATTGTAATTGAGTTTTAAATTCAATATAATTTTACACCTGATGATGGTTTAATAAAACCGAAACATGTTGTAACTGTTCCAATTGTAAATCGATTATTCGATATGGAACACAGAATGATATTTTAATTATTTTAATTATCTTATTTTAAATACATTGTGATTTGACGGAATAACCAAATAATTTAATTTTAATTTAATAAATCACAATATGACGCAACTACACTATTTTACTTGACATTATGATTTTACACTAAAATCTGCCATCGAAATCTAATTTTTTTCCCCATAGTTTGTGCGTAACTCTTAATGTACATTTAGCTGAAATGTAATTTTATGTTTCTTTCATTTTTAATGCACTCAAGTCGGTTAAATCTCTCTCACGAATATTATTGTAAATCTATTCCACCACTCAAGAATAATGACTGTAGTTCGATGATTAATGATGACTACACCCACATACTAGCACCGTTCCGATATCCGCCCGTTACAAATATCGACAGCTCTTACCATTTGTTCAGGCGCTGAATAATATATTTAAGCTATCAAACTAAATTTGTTTTTTCAATGATGTTATTTTAAAGCGTAATTCGGCCCTTGTTCATTAACGGAATATATCGCTACTAGTTCCACGATGTCCATGTTCCTGTCCAGAAATAATAATCGTTAACCAACTGACAGATATAGGTGACAGAGTCCACACAATTTTCATAATTCTTTAATACTGTCCATAAGCAATAGCAGCATGTTGGCCGAACAAATAAAGCCGCGTCATTTAATAGCGAATTCGCTCGCTCTGCACAGTGCCGTAATAGAAATCAGAAGTAATGTTGCTTCTTTTCTTCAGAATGCATACGAACATTAGGAAAAAACCAAACTTGTGCAAAGTCTGACATTTCATAGTCATAGCTAGTGAAACATTTATCTATGCGTGAGACGTTTGGTATAGGTTTAGACCACAAAACGTGTCTTCATATAAACTAAAGTTTCCTTGTATATTTTATTATTTATTTAGTGTTCTGTCTGACGACAGGTCAATATGAACAGGATCCTTCCATCCTTTTCTCGGACTGGGACCTGATCATATACGTTCTTGGCAGATGATCCAAAAGTGGTTTGCCATTGCCTTCTTCTGTGTGTGAATGGAGTAATTGTTGGGATGCCACGGAGAAACCGGGGAAGCCCCCGGAGGAAAACTCCGTGTTGCCTAGACCACGGCCTTGCCCAACACAAGTTATAAATTCGGGCACCGCCGGGAATCGAACCCGAGACCCCAGAATTTCAAGGCCAGCGTTCTAACCGCCAGACCACCGTGGCGGCTCCTTGTATATAAGAAGTTATAATTTTAACGACTTGTGAAACACATCTCTGAGAACTCTTACAAAGCAGAACCAGAATTATCAATGAAGTTAAAAGCAATTGCATATAACTATCAATTTGACAATTTTAAAATATTTCATAATTTAAGACCCTGGAAACAATTATTACTAGATTTGAATGAGGTTCTTTATGAAATGAAGACACATTTAAATTCTTTCTAGTTTAAAAACTGTTACAGTCCATACAGTTGTGGTTCAAACGACGATGAAAACGTAGATTATGTCTTCTGGATTCTGATGCAATGCAGCTTTGTTAAAACTGTGAATTCTGCTACAAGTGTTTACTAATTTAAATGTTTTAATGCATTGATATTTAAATTGAATAACTACAGATGAAGACATAATCTAAACGTATATAATATTAAATCCTAGTACGAGATATTGTTACATTTGTGTGTCGTACATACGTAAGGTTTCCATCGTATTGTTTGTCCTGGTCTGTCGCACTTAACTTCCTAAATGTCATGTCCAAGGGTCTCTCGCATACAGATTGTATTTTTCTATATGCAAGAGGTTTTCATCGGCTTATTAACATATCACCTCAACAGTTTGTTGAATAATTCAGCATTACTTTGAAAGAGTTTGTTATCAGCTTGAAATTCTTAACGACTTAAGTTGTAACCCTTCCAGAAACGCAAATGTGTCTTACACTTTATACATAAATATGAAGTAGTAAATCTTTGGGGTAAATTTAAAGACCATACCCCTTAAAAGTAATATAATTCATGATGTTGAAATACATCATGATAATTGCTGGGGGCCTGGATAATTGGCGTAGTTATAGGTCATTACGTGAAATGAATAATAATTATATATCCGGGATTTATTTTTTTAGTGTACATATGCAAATCTCGGAGACCGAATTCAGGCGAAAAACTCTTTCAGCTAATAGCATAGAATATTGCACAATGTGATCAACGGATATACATGCAATCATAACAAATGTCTAATACATAGGCCAGCAGTTCTACGTGGACAAAAATTAAGCTAGCTGTCTTCTGAGTAGTAGCTCCTTGTAGTCTGGTAGAATATTACGAATGTTTCAAAAGTCTTTGCTTCAATTGTGCTCACCATCATGAGAACCCGAAATCGTGCTGAAAGAAAGTGTGCTGATAATAGCATGCAAGTCAGGGTCCTTGGGGCGGCGTTTGATAACATGTGTAACACAGGGTCACCACTCTGTTTTCAAGTAAGAGGGTATAAAGTTTATCGTGCATTACTGCATAACACAATTTTTAGGCAATGAATATTAGTTCTTTATATTAGTGTTGTGTGTATATTGGTTTTATTATGTCAGATGTGGGACAGTAAACTAAAATACTGTACGGCTTTACACGAATTTTTTGAGAAAAAACTAACGCAAACTAAGATTGTTTTTCGTCTTTTGATTGGTCCCAGAACGAAACACAGTGTGGACATTTTAAATTTAAAAACTTACAGTGCGTTGGCAGATAAAATTGTGTAGTGAAGAAAGTAAAATATATAAAAAACATTACTATTGTAGGATTTAAAAATATAATTACAGGATCATTACACGTATTTTCTAAATAATTTAATATCAAATCTCGCATATTTTCCTCATCCTATTTTAATACATTGTTTTTGGTTGTATCTTAAAGAATTTGTAAACCACTTACACTGTGGATGTCTTTCGTGTTTGATGTAATTTTATCCGATTCTTTGGTCGTTCCAGATACATTCGTTAATCTACAAGTGCGCAGGCGAAACACCGTTGAACTTTCAAGTCAAACTTACAACCATAATTTCATTTTAAACATGACAAAGTCTTAATATGTCTGATAAATATTGACATCATATTTTCCTTGTACTTTCATGTCATTTGCCTACCCAGAACAATACAGAAAATTAAATTTTAATTTAACACTACGTCAGAGCAATTTGTTTGCTGTATATGGCAGTTACGTCTCAAACAGTCCGTTTGTATTGATCACTCTCTACATACATACGTTCCCTGTGTGTGTGTGTGCGTAATATGGGATCACTTCATTTTCAGTTCTGCTGTTGTGAGGTAAAGAGGACCTCTCCCTATAAAAAGACAAATTGGAGAAAAAATAGTTTCTTTATATGCAAACAAATAAGCCAGATCATACAGGTATGCACAAACAAATTAAGCATATGAAACATTATTGTGTCTGCTGAGTTTCCGAGGAAATTTGCAGATTAGCTCAGAATAAGGTTTATATAAAAGTATCTAAAACTCCCTTTTAAGCACAGTTATTATTTTGTGTTTTTAATGGTCTGTGTATGCCCATCTCTTGCAAAGTGCAGGTGAGTAAAATTTTATTTCTTTAAACATGAATGTCGTGTGGTATATTGTGTTGTGTAATGTGTTAAACTTTACCGATGATGAGTACTTATCGCCCTGATGACGGGGGCTTCAAATATATCTAAAACTTAAATAAGGAAATGGCCGTTTTTTACACATCCTGCGCTTATAGCATATAGTTGTGGAACCAAGGGACCCAAATACATAATAATATAATCTGTTTTTAATATAGGTCTGTCGCTTACTCTGTAATACAGTAAGCGAAATGTGAATGCTCATAAATTGTTAGTAACGCTGGGCTAGGTACAGAGTGCATCAACATTCCCACAGTCATGAGAATATTGAATAAAAATATTATGTTGTGCTGAGCGAAATTTTACTTAAATTTTTTCCTGTTAATTCATATTCAATTATATGCATTTTTCAAAATATTATAATATCTGAAATCATGCTTACAGTGACAAATTATTTAAAAGAGAACACGTTTCTATATTAGTAGTTTCCGATCTTGAATAGTTATTTTGGGGAGAATATATCAAGTTCTCTCATTTCATTAATGTTTCAGAGCATTATCCTCTATGATCTAATTTCTTTGGAAAATTTTAAAATTCTTCCACATCGTAACACTAACATTTTTATAAACGATTATTTTATATAATTATCTATGCATATTAACAAATTCCGCATACGTTTGGGAAGCTTTGAACGAGTTGTTGAGGCTCATTATATTCAGTAGATTTTTGAACTACGTTCGAAATTTACTTAAAGCTCAGAATAATGCGCAACTTTATATTCACATGAGATTTTATCGGCCACTGAAGTAACGACTATAATTATTCAACGTTAATGAATCTGTCACGGTGCGCACTCGAATGCCATCGAGCAGTGGACGTTTTTCTTACGTCGTTAGGTAATCTTTTCTCTTCCAGCCATTTATTTATTCAGAAAACTCTACCCTTTCTTGTAAAAACTCTTAATCACGAAGATGTGAATAGATGTATTATTAAATTTAAAATGTATCTTCCTCAGGTATGTGTTCGACAACTGTAGGGATGCATTAAAATCTCATTTATACCTGTCGTTCTCTGAGTATCAGCGTCATCACTGTTTATATAGTATAATTCACTTGCTAGGACACTCGAATCCATTTCCACTTGTACAAAAATATATATAGTTTAACACAGTCACATATTCTAATGCATTTATGTAACATGATATATATGTGTATATATATATATATATATATATATATATATATATAAATTTCAAGTGTTTCTGAGTGATATTTGGATGAAGGATATTTTTAAAACAAAATGCGTTAAGTAATGTCAGAAAGATTTTACGTTTCCACGTTGGCAATTCAGAAGATGGCTGTCTTCTTGGTTGTTGCACCTTGTAGTCTGGTAGAAGCTTATCGACGTTTCAGAGGTCCTTGCTCCTGAATTATAAGAGCAATTATCGTCCAAATGGTAGAGGTACGAAGCATATCTGACACGTCCTTTAACATCTAGCACACTACACGGCGCTTCATGATGGAGGCAGCAAGAACCTCTGAAACGTTGGAAAACGTTTCTCAGACCACATGGCGCTACAACCTAAAAGAAAGCCATTTTCTAACTAAATAAGAAAGTTCATAAAACAGAGTTCTTTAGAAAGTAATAGTCGCTTAGCTGATGAGAAAATCCTCTGACTCTTATGGAACACGGCTGTTCTGATTATGTTCTCAAGAAATCGCCATTTATCCTTATGCACAAGAATTAAGTCCATATTGTGCATCATATTTACATAAAGTTAATTTTGATACCAGTGTCCCATTTTTACTAGATTTCTCAAGTAATACCTGTAGTTAAGTTTTTTCGACTAAATTCCTGTATTATTTCTGATCTAATGCATGCTACATATCCTGATCATACCACAATCCAAGATTTCTCACCCCGGTAATATCTGATGTGTGACACAAATTACGATCTCTTCATTGTGCTGTTCTGTTCAACCTGTTTTTATATTTACCTTATTGGTGCAAACATTGTCTTCAATATGCATTTCTCAAATATTCTTAATTAGAGTTTCACTGTTAATATGAAGCAATAATTTAATTAATTTATAATGTTCGCTGTTTGAAGCCGAGACTAATCTAAATGTGGTTTAAAAATTCAATCCTTGTCAGAAAAACAAATCTCTATTGCAAATATCAATTGGTTAATGCTGTTTAGGGGTATAATCGCAGTTTATTATTGAAATCATATAAATAACATACATGCACTTTTGGAACAATGGAAGTTTTATAGTAAAATGAAAGCAGATGGTATATATGGTTACCACTGAGCTTTAAAATGTTAACGCCATGTGTAAATAGGTAAATAATTAATAGTTCTACCACCCATTTTATGTAAAAGACTAACTCTGTTAAAACGGTATATAGGATTTCTCCGTAATTTCCATTTCATGTAACATAAACTGGGAAAAGCTATTCAGACTTCCTTATTTATTGCATGTAATAGTTCATAACATTGGTAATCTTAGGTCGCTATATGAGAAATATAAATTTTGAATACGCTATTATAAATCATACAGATATATTTCATATTATCCGATAAAAGTGTCTAATTTTCAGACTGCAATGTTCAGATATCGATAAATGTAGGCTGTTCATTCTTATCGATTAACTAAAATTATGCACTTTCGGCAACAGGACATTTCCGCTTTCAGCATGTTATTCACTTACAAACGATACTATTAAACGTTGAGTTTACCCCAGCAGCACTTTACATTTTTTTTTGTTGCTTATAAATATAACGTTAAAAATATTTTTTTTAATTGGGCACGTGTATGTGGAGTTTTTGTCACTACTAAATTTTAATATTGTAAACGATCTATCTTCTTACAATCACGTGCAGTGGAAGTCATTGTCATCATCACAGATTCCTCTTCCTATTTTCCCGTTAGGAGGTTTAAACACGTTGCATCTCTTTGTCCGACACTATGGCATCTTATGCCCTTCGGGTTTTTTCACAAACAGTTTCTGAAAATGGTCTTCAGGCAGCTACTTATGTTTGTGTGTTTTTATTTTTACATATCTGTACAACAGTACAATAGCAAAATAAACTATTTCCTTAATGAAACGTGACAAATTCTCCTCTCAAATCTGTGAGGAAAATATCCCACGTTTTAATGACATTCTGTCCGCGGGATGCCCATTTATCACAGTAAGGATGAATACCGTGGTCTCTTCCTAACATGACGTGTGTCTCAGAGCTGACGTCATTTCTCAGCTGCCACCCCCTGCTGCGTTTAATCATATTCCTCTTCCCTGTTAGGAAACGGTTTCGTAATACTGGTTTCCATCCTACAGTGCCCCTTCTCACGCGATGTCTGATTTCTTACACTGACGCCAATACCTGAAATATTTTTGATGTGGTTTCCAGCTTACTTCAAGACGGGCATATAAATGCATTTATGTCTTACGTTAGGGCTGATATCGTTCATGAAATTAACAATTTATGTTTTTTTTCCCCAAAATATTACACAAAAGAAGACGCTGAAACGAAGAGACCTGTAAAGTTGTCTACCCGCACATTTCACCTCCATTATCAGCGAAAGAATAGTCAGTTAAATGTAATTTCGGTGGATATACGCTGTCAGGTTCTGCGTGGATTTAATTTTCCTTCGTATCGGTCCAACGTAACCCCTAATTTACATTAAATTCAAATTGAACTTTGTCGATATTAAATACAAAAGAAGCTTTTCATACAAATAATAATACTACTGCTTGTTGAAGATATAAATGTCATTAACTATAACGCTTTTATAAAACGTGTTTCTATTTTGTGAATAATTAAAAAAGCAAATACACAAGTGTCATATCTGTTATGTCATTAGCCTTGATTAAACAGATTTGTACCTACGGAAATAAAATTCAAGGCCTAAGAACTCAGTAAAAAAGATACGTGTACTCAAGTAAAATATATACGTATTTACACTTCAATATGTGTGAATGACATGTTATTGGCATCCACCTCACGTTTGTGCTTACTTATTACTTAAAAATAAGAATAAAGTGTCACCCTCGAGAACGAGAACGGGATGTTTCGTAAGAAAAATTCAGCGGCCATGTCTCTCCTAATTCTCTACTAAATGTCTGTAGCAGACAAAATCAGAATTGAGTAAAAATTGTACAGAGACAGTGGTCTGGTCATACACTACTCGCAAATGCATACTTTGAGGACTAAGAAACCCCCGAAAGGAAGGGCCCAAGACTCACAATGGGTTGTAGAACCACGGATAGAAGAAGACATGACAAGTTGTTTTAGACCTACGAAATTATGACCTTTAACATATTCTGCACCCAGTGTTAGGATCATATTAAAGGTCCATGCCATCATAAATGTTTCATAACATTCGTACATGGGCACGGTCTTATTTAAAAATTACATAAACTTATTGACTGGGTCCGGTGGAGGGCTTTGGTTAATTCGGTGATGAAGCTTCCGGTTCGTTAAACCATCTAGATAGTTACATAAGCTTATTGTTGATTTCTTTATTTAATGTCCACGATTATGGCATCAGTTTATTTATCTGTACTTTATTTCATGGCATTTTCAGTTTCTGGACTGTATAACGTCGGATGAGAGGATGGCAGTGAGTACTGAAGTGGAAGGAAGCGATCGTGGTCTATTTTAAGGTGCTATCCCGGTATTTGCCCGGAGTGACTGAGAAATCTGTGTCAGTTTAACCGGCTTCCAGGCCGTGATCTGAACTCGGACAACAAGAATACAAAACAGGGGAGGTACATACTCAACTTCGACCTTCGGTTATGTTATTAAATTTGACAAACAAAAATATCACTGTATGTTTAATAATGTGTTATCGAACAATATTATATTTAAAAATGACAAATGTGGACAGTGCTCTAGTATTTGACATTAGATTGATTTTATTTGAGATGAGCTTTTAATGGCCATATATCGATTTAAGTCTGCTCTTTTTAAGCCGCGTAGATTTGTGACCAGCTACTATATTATACGTTGTCACGACCCAGAAGATCGTCAACAAAGTAAATAGATTTTAGTGTCTGTATGCGTGCGTAAAGACACAAAACACAGCACGTACTCATAAACGCACGCAAACTCGCACGCTCACACACTCATACTCCTATACGCACGTGCGCATGCAAGCACACACACATATACAGACTAAAATTTTATTAGGCCAAACTCTTGAATAAAGCCACCTTTTATTCTTCACTCTGATGAACACTTACTCCCTTCAATTGTATGTTTAATTACAATGTGGCAGTAATTAAATTTTTAAGAGAGTAATTAAATATAGGCCTATTAAAATTTCTTAATAAATGAGTGAAAATGTGTGTTTTCATATCATACGTCTGTGTTATGATATTTAGTACAGTTCCAACTGCAGTATTAACTACATTGTCTCTTATTTAATTAAAACGTTCCGTCCCGTTCTATTTAGATACACATCCCTTTTGATTTCTGAATGTATGCGTTTAATCTCTTTTTGTTGCAACGAAAATGAAAAATAAATAAATGTGCTCTTTTAGCAAATAGCACGATTATGTAAAATTAATTTTATCTAAAACGTTTTTTCTCTTTGTTTTAATGCAGCAAGCATTATTCCTGCGTAGTATGCAAGTGCCTGGAATATAATCAAAATATACACGATGTGAGCAGCCTGTTTATGGTTTTGAGACCCTCACTCATTGATGACATGAATAAAAATATTGAATATGGCATAAATAATACTTGTTGGACAGACTGCAAATTCAATTCAATTTTAAAATGGTAAACGATTAAATACTCATTTCAACAATAAAATTTAAATTGGATTGCACTTTAGCATCATCGATTGGACCAGTTTGAGAGGGATGAAGTATTGAATACAAAAGTCGTTATTTACTAAAATGGCTTTTACTTTATTAGAACAAGGAAACGTGAAGATGGAGACAGTATGTTTCTTCAAGACGTTGGTATCTATAGGTCGCGCGAGAAGTGCTGCCACTTGCGCAAAGGACTGATTTTGGTCGTAGAGATGGACCCGTCCAAAGAACGCGCTAGAGGGGTGTCAGCTTCAGTTGGTTTGTAGTTCTAGCTGTGTTTAGATCTGTGCGACCCCACTACTACTGAACTCCCCTCTCTCGGCCTACACATCGCGCATTTAGGTGCCACCATTACTCGCGCGACCTATACCTACAACTCTACACGACGTCATGACCCTGAACAACATCGTCATGTGGATATTATAGGCCTCTTATCAGGTTTATTTCTTGACACTACCTTTAAGATATTTGGAAATATTACGAGATACGGTAAGATAAACATGTCGTAGAAAGGAAACACTTTTACAATTTTAATTATGGAAATTACAAAGTAAAACTCGTGTAACTTTGAAACTTGTTACTTAATCTGTTGCTCTCACCTAATTTTATATGTTGCTGTTTTCTTAATACCGATGTGAACTTGATGGTATCTCCTCGTATGAGTTACGTACTAGCGTTGCAGTCGTGCCTGATACGTGGCATTTACTTTTAACTATCTCGGAAAGTGTATTATGTACCGGAATACATGTAATACCCTCATGCGTTCTTTGCATCATGCATTTAGGGGTATTAAATCCGCCTTGTTTCACAGTTCCCACTCTGGCCACAAGATCGAAGCACTTTAATGCCTACATCATGACTTTTCTCATCCGTCATTTTATCACCGCTCGTAGGATATTCAAAAGTACGATTTTGAGGTCGTGTAGAATATCACAAACTCCATATCATATTACACCAAAATCCTTCCAATGCTTCTCGAGTTGAATCGACTGAACGGGCGGACAGACACGACGAGCCCATAATGGATTCTCGCTATACAATTTATATTCTTCGTCTACATCACGTGTTCGTATTTTGGTCCGGTTACAAGGGTTAAAATGGTTTTTCAGTTTTCTTTTCGGTTCGTTATTTTAAAGTAATTTAAGAGTTTAGTTTACAGGAATTATTTTCAGACATTCTAGCTATTTACTTCGGCAGTTTTATAGTTGTATTCTATTATTTTTAGTTCCTCATCGCCCTGATCATGGAGGCAATAGGGATCTCTGGATCGTCTTTAAACTTCTACTAGTTTATACGGCGCATTAACCCAGAAGTCAGCAATCTTCCTCCTCTCAAATAGGTTCATTACCGATGCGTTTAAGATATGGCATTTCGAATCCTGTGGGGTACTCTGGGGAAAGTATTTCTACTGTCACCATTGTTCTCAGTGTTCTTTCGTTCATGTCCAGCACAAATATCCATATAAAGCACATCTGTTGATGTTGCTCTGTGGCATTTTAAGGTTTGCTATTCTTGAAACGCATTGTATTCGATTTCAGTTTGGCATTATTTTCTGTTCAAATAGGACTTACCGCAGTATAAATTGCTCAGTTTTTCGAAAGGTGTTTATTGTTCAAAAGAATTTACGTTCTCGTAGATTCTATTTCTCTAAATGAAACTTAATATTTCGTTTTTAGCCTATACTCTTCATGTTTAATTAATTAATTGCATAGGGCATTTTTTCGCTAGAGCAAATTATGTTCTGATTATCAACACATAGATGTGTACCCATATGAATATACTGTAATTTATATGACAATGTTCTGATTATCCTGTCTGCCGTTTTTCAACAACGTCGAAAATAAATATTAAATTTTGAAATAAGAATGTAAATTATAAATTACGATTTTGACATCTTACACGCAGACAAACGTTACAAGACAGACAAATGAACAAATAAAGTCAAAAGCTTAAAGTTCTGACTATACTGTCCATGTTAACAAACATCACTTTTCTCCCGAAAGATGATCATTCTTCCCGTCAACAACTTTCCTCGCGAGTTCGTTGCTGTCCTTGAACACAGGAACATCTTGTCAGGACACTACCGCAGTAATATTCCTTCATTTGGATGCTAATATCTGAGAACAGAATGAAATGAACAGGTTTTTTGTGATAAATTGGCTTCAAAGGAACGGAGCGGTAAAGCCAGTGTGACGTGGATACGCCACTCTAGACGTAATTACTTGTCATGCGTGTTCAGTTATATACATTCTCGCCTTATCAAATCTCTGTGTGTCCTGTAGTGATGCTATGCGCTTTACAGGCGTTACGAGTAGCATTGATGTAACACCACGCAAACTATTGTTTTCGATATGGCACATTCACACGGCTCTGATGAAACCTCGATTGGTCCGCAGTGAATGCTGGTTCTGGCTGCATAACGTAATACATCGCATCTTGTTTCATTTATGAACTACATGGAACAGTTCTTGAGAATCTAGTAATCGTTCAGCTGATAAGAATATTTTCTCGCATGTAATGGAATCCGAAAATCCGTTACCGCGTTCGCAAAACCCCAATTATGTTTCAGCAATTTGAATCCAGTCTAAACCCTGAAGCATTATTTCAAAAGGTTTATATTTATAAAAACTAGAGAATCAATAATGTCAAGAAGATTTATCTTTGAGGATAATAAAAAAGGTAATCTTGTGAGTCATTCCGTGTATATGTCAGCACGAACAATCTCCCGCAGAAACGTGTTTCCTGTGCTTTTTCTTGCCCTAAAACACGATGAGCTACGAACAGGAAAGTTCGATCACAATTTACATCGCATAAAAAATAAAAGTTTGTAAACTTGTACAGAATAAGGTCTGTATAGTTGAACTAATTTGTGTAAGAGTAGTATGTGTTTGAAGATTGCACACACGTCGGCTCCCAGTTGCAGAAGTGTCGTCTGGACGTTGAATTTATCATATTTTAGTAGTAACAGAACATCTGTGAAACGAAGCCCACTCGTGTTAGTTTTCTTGTTTACTGAGTGAATAAATGAATACGAAATTAGATCGTGTGACAGATTGAGTAGACGGAAAGAAGAAGAGTGGTATGATAAATATTTAAGCACTCAAAAAAACAACCATCTGTAGTTTACATTGCAAGATTTGAGGTTCTCACGACGGTGAGGATGACGATGGCTGACATCAAGATTGTCGCGTCGTATAGCCTGGTAAAATTTACAGACGTTTGAGAGGTGCTTGCCTTTATGATGATGGAAGACAAGATTCTGAACTGAATGAAACGTACAAAATGTAGTCTGGTAGCTACTATTACGCAAATTTAATTTTCAAATACGATTAAGTAAAGTAAACTAAAGCTGTCCCTCTATACTCCATGTAGGCGCTTGGGGGGAGTGGTGATATAGCTCCTACTCATTCTTAACCTCGGCACTAGATGGGAGTCAGTGGTCAGCGTAACGCCAGGCCTCGCTTAACCCCGGGAAAGGACCCCGGTACCCACTGGATGGGAGCCTGGGTTAGCCACAGAACCGGTCTGGACGCAGAAGCTAAAGGGAAAATCCTCTGCCCTCTCCCCGTCGGGGATCGAACCAAGGTCGTCCAGTCCGTAGCCGGCCTACTTTTGAAGACTAAATTAGCCATCATTGTAATATGGTATTGCCATATTTTAAACAAAATCGGATTCTCCTATCGTTTATATAATAGATTATTTTAAAGTTCCATGTATATTACCAACTGTTATAGTACATTAGCTTATTAAATGATATTCTGTAACACACCGTGTGTGTGTGTGTGTGTGTGTGTGTCTTCAAAACATTAAACTTTAGTGGTAATAATTTGCTGATGTGAAGGAAAATGAGAAATTTGTAGAAAGAGACAAGCTGTACCTCTGTAGGTAAAACAAAGTTTGCGGTCAGGCCTCAAATTGGGCATCTGCATTTAAATAGAGAATGTCCTTTGATTTATCCCCTGAAGCTAACAATACATTAACGTTTATCTCTTCTGCAGAAAGAACAGATTGTACCTATTTGCGTTTTATTTTCACACATGAGAGGAAAAATGGCTGTCACATTTAATGCAATATTGTAGATATACATATATATATATATATATATATATATATATATACACACTAGCATGTCTGTTTCCCTGTACACGAACTCTTGACAGTTTTGGATAGTTCAATAGGGAGGAGGCGCTAAAGGCTTTGTATGGAGGGTGTCTCCACCCACTCTTGTTCTTCCTTTTTCGCGACCAAGCATGCAATCTGGATGAGCCATGGCGTGACAATAGATTGGGGCTTGGGTGAAATGTTCGTTCCATTCTCTTGCACGCATTTCCTTCCCTTCCCACGTTTTCCTCAACGTCACTTCACCGTGCCTGTGACCACCCTTTCTATAGTGACCAGGTTCTGGTATAGTTCCTCAGAGCTCGCTGGCCACTTTAACTCTTTCCTTATTCAGTCATGCGCAGTGTCCAGTCTGAAAGCTTTAGAAATACATAAAACTCAATTTCCTTTGTTTGAACCTCTATGGAATTACAATGAAAGCTGTGAGTATATTCGATAAAGGCAAAGATCCGCCGCTGTCACTGAACTCATATTTTATTTCCCTTTTCTTCGTGGAGAATTCTGAACAGAGAAATGTTTGTGGTCGAAAGGTCAGTTTGATGAGCAATACAAAAACTGTTCAGAATCGTCTTCGTACAGAGTACGGAATGTCTAAATTACGTATCACTAAGTTACGTTACACATTCAAGTGATATGTAAAACTCCCGAAACAAAATTACCGTTATTTCACTTAGTAAGGGACAGGAAATCTCGCGGAGAACAAAATGCAGGACGTACAAATTAATCGGGATTTTGCTTTTGTGGTACCAAGAAAGTTAAAATAAGTTAGATTTATTCTTTATATTGTTTCACAAAGTTTTCATATACTTCTATCTTCCTTCCCATTTTATATGATTTAAAAATATATTTTATGAAGTACATAAAATGTAGAAGAATACAATTTTCAAAATATTCAACAGAAATTTTTTCAGTTACATGAATTTTGCTATTGTACTTGCTTTTAGTCATGGCATTTCATGTCTCATGAAACTCTTAGATTCGTCCTCTGTGTGACGACACAGAGTGACTTCAAGAGTATGGGAGTGTGAACTCGATTTGAGACTTCGGCTTGCACAAATGTAGTGACCAGCCGAATAACTACGTACTCCTCAAGGAAGACCCCGCATTTCAGAGTCAGTCGGATGCTCGCTTCAAACGACATACAGCGACAGTTTCTTTCAATGAAATTTTCAGCTTTTAATATATGATTTTCCTATGTAAACTGAACTGAACAACCGCTGGATAATCGAAAATGCCGTATAATACGGAAAACTAATAAAGAAGTCGAGGGTTAAAGTCAACGCAAATTACAATGGTATTGAATTACGAAGAAAATACAATGGTACAAAATAAAAAATTTCCGAACAAAAATAATATTTAGCATAATATAAATTTTTAAGTGAAAATTTTATTTATTTTTTTGGTAATTAGTAATGATATTTGCTTCTTAGTCTCTTTACTTTTCTTCGCGGCTAGGTTACGCGAGCATCTGGACAGCAGAACGCGTGTAGCGAAGTCACACAATATAGATGGAGCGTGCTGGGTGAGTGTAGGCCATTCCTCTACAAGCTGAGTTGACTCTTAATAAAGTGGAGCATTCCGACACGGCAAGTCGGATAAACGGAATGTCAGATAATCGAAGGTTTGATAATCGAGACTCTACTCTATTTCATAAAATACTGTCATTTATAATGTAAACCTGTGTTTGTGCTAAGTTGTCTTCAAGGAATTACATTCATTTTCTAAGATATTAGCCATTTATTAGAACAGATTGACTCAAAATGCATTTAGGATCCGTTGATGTTAAAAATAACGCTGAGGAGAGTGGTAACAATAACTCTGCAAACATCCTTGTTGTCTTTGGTCACAGATTTTCTAGTTGGGTTTGGTAAAACACTTAAATTCCATTGGATATGAATCGTAAATTATAGCAGTTCACTTGCCTTTAAATTATTCTAGTTTCAAATATCATGTGACAATGATTTGAAAACTGGAACGTAGAAATTTTTCCTTTTTATTCCCTTTACTAAAACTATTTCAGAAAAACGAAACAAGTTTCTTCGGCTGACCAGAAATTTATCAAAAATAAACATTCGCAAAGAGATATTTCTACAGCAAAATAGAGTTTTAGAAGATAATCTAAAGAAGAAAGAGGAGAATGGATAAAGTTAAAGACAGAAAATGAAATTACCCCGTTTTGTTAGCATTTCTACCATCCACTGAAAATGGCGTTGGTCGAGCACTAAAGTCTAGAAAAGCAGACAGACTCATTACTCGAAATTGGAGAGGATAAGGCCAAGTAATACATCAGCAGCAAGACGGTTTCATGTTTATCCCGTCTGCAATATTAGTCATCGTTTCACTTCCACTTTAAAGAAAAAGAAGAATTTGTGCCTGTGCTTTAGAGAAGCAAGCTGTTAGCATAGTCGTTTATGCGGGTACAGAAGTGCTGTTTCTGGGAGACATCCAGATTGGTAATGTTATTGTAAAACTAAACTTTATTTCCCAATTAAAAAATGTAATTTAGAAATTTGCATTCTAAGAGCCATCGGGAAGAAGTACAAGATTCTGGAAAATTTCAGTAAAGAATTTGGCTAGAAATAATAAGATACGAGTAAATTGTGAGAACATAGGAATTAAGAATCTGGGAACTCATCAGACAACGATATATGATAAATTATTTCAAAAAGAAAAACATTGCGTTACATGGAACTATGAAATAAATTGTTGGCGGTTAAGATAATAATAAACTGATGATATGTTTGGATATGGCTGTCTTCATAGTTGTAGCGCCGTGTAATCTCTTAGACGTCCATCGCCCTGATGATAGAGGCCTCTTAAACATTTGTAGTCTTACACCAGGCTAAACGGCTCTACAGCCAAGACGACAGCATCTTCGGACTTCCCGCTGTGGAAACCTTAGATCCTGCTGTTGATATGTTTCTCTTCATGTTCTTTTAATAAACGAACATACCAATTTAATCGCAGGTCAACAGTTTCAAAGTTTTGTTAAAAATTTTAAGTTGAATTGAATAGTTAAGAAGTGTTTCCTGGATGATATCTTCTGTCACATTTTCCGTTAATGCAACAATCATGCGTTAATTGTAGCCCCAATTGGTTGACGACTGTTTTTTAGAAAGATTTTGTCTTGAATTCTGGTGAGGTTATGGGCCTACAAAGTGTACCATTTCAAACGAAACTCTAAAACAATCACGTGTTACGACACAAAAATTAAACCAATAGCAGGTCCACCATTGTATAATGAAGACTCCGAACCTCCGTAGTGATACTGTATAGCGTTTGTCGGTTTTTAAAAACCGGTTTTTTGGATAAATTTGTAAAATTCGAAAACCGGTTTTTAAAATTTAATAAAACCGGTTTTAGATACTGGAAATAAAATATAATAATTTCTGTTAAATGAACTAAAAAATTTAAAGACTGAAATTAGTTCCAAATTATTAAATGCTTTAGAAGTACGAATTCAAGAAAGAAGACAAGTTGGATTGGTAACCGTTTTGCTATATTTGCAAAATCCACAAAACATTTCAACAACGAAATCTAGTGTATTTCCACTAGCTTCGAAACTCGATATTACTAAGTTATCTG